>NC_056735.1:1212212590-1212416578 GCF_019279795.1 Protopterus annectens
AAACATTAACACAGAGAAGGTTGTCAACTCACTCACCACTACATATTCACATAGTACCACTAGTTATACACGTACCACTACTCATCACATAGTACACATCAAACACGTAAATTCACATATGCGGAGGTTCTCTCAAATAACTCAACTAAACATCAAAGACCTCCAAAACACAAGTCTGCTACAGTTATCACAGTCTCACAGTCTCCACAGCACCCACGACGCATAGCAATACCAGTGTCTTACTCACTAAACCTATAAGGCGTAATACTCAAAAAAACAAGTTTTCTTGTCATTGGAGACTCAATAGTGAGACACACAGATGTCCCACTCACCAGGTTGGACAAGAAGAAAGCCATAGTCAGCTAAGTGTCCAGTGCCAGGATTCCCAAATCATGCATGCACTCAGGTCTCTCAGCAACAAGTACCATTATGACTCCGTCATAGTTCATGTTGGTGTGAATGACCTGAGACACACCTCAATGGACTGTATGAAGAGAATGACATGGTCAAGCTCTCTGAATATGCTTCCAAGGCAGGTATGTCCCTAGCCTTGAGCAGCATACTACCCTCACATAGAATGATGCCACAGTATAAACAAAAAATGATTGATTTCAATAATTGGCTTAGTGTTTAGTGTCATTCCAAGGGGATCCAGTTCTTGTCTGCCTGGGAAGCCATGGTTGACAAACCTCGCTGCTTTGCCAGAAATGGTTTGCAGCTAGCACCACTAGGATTTCAGCTGCTGGCAAAAGCTCTTGCCTCCCCCATAGTGCCTTTTTTAGCTAAGGTCTCGAAAACAACATTACCAATGTGAAATTAACCAATCAGAACAAATAAGGGTCATGCTGCTAATTGCTTGGAGCTTAAACCAAAAACTGCACTCCCTGGAAGCAATTCTATCACTAAAAGATGTAGGTGTCTGTGCAGTGACAGAAACCTGGTTTAAGGCCTCAGAGAGTACTCAGGCCCTGCAAGGCTACAATGCCTTCCACACCTTTAGACTGCAAAATGAATGTTTGAAAACCAAAGGAGGTGGTGTTTCAGTCTATATTAGAGATTAATTCACCTCACGTCTAGTTAGACTGGACAACTCCATGGTGTTACTACAGGTCAAGGTGGGTACGACCCCTATTCAAGTCCTAGCCAGTTATAGATCCCCTCCATGGGTCACAACACAAATGAAGCCTACTTAATCAAACTGAAGACAATCCAAACTTAACTGAACACACTGGTTATGGGGGGGTTTCAATTATTCCACCATCAACTGGGAAACCTACTCCACCCCAAACTTGCTAGCACAATAGTTCCTTGATTTTGTGAATTCAAATGCCCTGGAGCAAATTGCCCGTACCCTGATAAGAGGAACAAACATTCTAGATCTGGTCCTCAACAACAGGTCAAACAGGCTCACTGCTGCAACTGTTAGACCCTCATTAGTAAAAAATGGCCACAAAAGAGTCACCTTCAAACTGGCACTAACAGCAGAACTCACAAAGGGTGAAATCAGACTAAAAAACTTCACCAAGGCAAACTATACCCTCCTAGGTGCACGTATAAATGCATTCCAAGCCCCACTCCAAACTGAAAGTGGTAACTATGCAAAGCTTACACTAAAGCTGTTTATAATCACTTGCATAAGTGTATAAATTCAGCTGTACCAGGTAGAATCAAAGCCATAGCCCCAAGTAATTTCAAGCTGCCATGGTGGACTTCCAGCAGCAACAAACTCTATAATAAATGCAAAAAGTTGCTGTGCAAGAATACAAAGTGTAAAGGACCTAACAATGAAAAAGCACCCTCCTCAGCCTTAACAGGCAAGTAAGACAACTTGTCAAATCCTCCAAGAGCTCATTTGAGAGAAACATAGAGAGCACTGCCAAGGATAACCATAAGGCCTTTTACAGCTATGTATGTAACCTAAACAGTATCACACACACTGACCCCAGACAGATAGCAAACCTGCTAACAGATAGGTTTGGCGAACATTTCACTCCCTTATCCCCTCCTAACTTACAACAAACCCTCCCCCAAACTCCTCCCCTCCTTCCATATCTGAAGAGCAGGTCCTCAAAGACCTGTCCAAGGTAAAGAACATGGCCTCTAAGGGACCAGATGACATCCCAGGCTGTTTTATAAACAGGATAAAACATAAACTAGAATCACCAATAAGCATCCTTTTCAATCATAGCCAAACCACCGGCTTTGTTTCTGTGGAATGGAGAACAGCTACTGTTGTTCCCCTCCACAGAGGTGGCCTAGCAACAGACCCAGGGAATTACATACCCATAAGCCTGACCAACCTCCTCTTTAAGGCCATAGAATGTATCATTATGGACCTCATACATAAAGAGATAGTTGACTTCCAAACCCTGGATCCTACCCAATTCAGCTTTGTGAAGGGCAGATCCTGCCTGTTAAAACTGCTGTATTTCTTTGAAAGTGTGACCAAGGCCATTGATGAGGGCAAATCTGTGCACACAGCATACCTTGACTTGGCACAGGCTTGCGACACAATCCTACATTCAGGCATTACTGATAAACTTAGCAAACTGAATGTAACCCCCTTCGTTGTAAGATGGGTTGCCAATTGACTCACAAACCAGACACACATTATCAAAGTGGGTGACTCCACATTAACCACCAGACCTGTTACCAGCAGGGTGCCACAAGGGTCAGTTCTGGGCCCCCTACTGTTTGGTATATACTTCTCAGACGTTCATGTCAAAACTACAGGGTTGTGGCTGACCAAGTCTGCAGACAGCTGCAAACTAGGTGCAATCTTTGAATCCCTAAATGATGTCAATATACTTCAGGATGGTCTCACATAGACCAGTGACTGGTGTCTTAGTCATGGTCTCAAACTAATTGCAAAGGAATGCATCAGCATTCCCTTTGGCACAAACCATGTCCTTCACACTATCAAATCAATAACAATACCTTAAGTACATTTGATGCATCTCTGATGGCTCTTAATGCTAGGAGCATTAATAATATAGTTTTTTTATTAGAAAATTTGCTATGTTCCCACAAGATTGATGTTATTGTTTGTGAAACATGATTAAAGAACAATGACTGGAAACCAATTCTGACAGGGTATAAATGTTTTTACTGTAACAGACATTCTAACAAAAAGTCAGGTGGAGGTGTTATGATAGGGATTAAAGATAGCTATGAGACCTATGATTATTACATGTTCAGTGATAACACCAATACTATAGACTGTGTAACTGTAACAAAACTGTGAAGTGTAGTGATAACGGTTGCTACCGCTCTGGTATGCTGGGCCAAACCAGCTTGATTTGCTGATTACTTTATTTCCCCTGTTATGTTATTGTATGTTATGTGGATTATTAGAAGCTGAATTACCACTCTGGTATGCTGGCCCAAACTTGATATTCTTGTTGAAGTTGGCGTACTGCTAAAATCATTATGATTTAAGACGAGCATCAAATGAGTGGCGCTAAACCATAGTGACTTAACTGTATGTCTTGTTAAAACGTATTTTTCTTTAGAATATAATTTGTCAAAAGCTATTGAGATACATGAAAGGATTTTTACCGCGATAACCTTGAATATATTACACTATAAACTCACATGGCTAATTTATGTCTGCTATGCTGATTAAAGCATGATTTAAGGTTTGTAACTATCTGTAACTTTACACCTTATATGTCCTCTCCCTACCCTCTCCACTCTAATCATCCTTTTTGATAACTTTATACAGCTTTCTCTCCTGCTTCCACTTTTATAGTAGCTACAGTATACTCTTTCCTTCAACTTACTCTACCTCTTATCCTACTCATCCTCATGGCCTCAGTACAGAAGACTAAATACATAAACCTATTACTCTTAACTACTGTTCTAGCTTTTCTAACTATACCCTATACTCTAACCACCTATGAACATTATTCACTTACTGAACATCACCACCCCCACCAGCAAACTCAGTTTCTCATGTAAACTCCCTCAACCACATAAACATAACCTCCACTTCTATCTATATACTTCCAAAGTATCATAGATCTACCCATGTTTACTTCCAAGACAAGAAAACTCTAAATAACTGTAACAAAATTCTAAAGGTTATAGAAAGACCTCAACAACACCCCCTATTAGATGGTGATATTCATCCAAACCCTGGCCCCAATAATAAAATTACCAGTGACCCACACAACTAATCTTCTCATACTACCTTTACCCCAACAAGGCCCTATAACTCTCTCCTGATAGCCCACCTCAACATCCGTAACATTAACAATAAAATCACCCACATTCCTGCACTCTTAGAAGTGCACTCATTTGATATCCTTTGTATTACAGAAACATAGCTAAAGCCTTCAACTCAGGACCAGGAAATTACCCCTCCTGGATATAATATCCTGAGATGTGACCACAAAACAAAAAAGGGTGGGGGTGTAGCCATTCTCTATAAATCAGAACTTCAAGTTACATCCTTCAGTGTGTACCTGACCTCAGATACTAATGCTGAAACCCTTACTGCTAAACTTCAGATCAACAACTGTAAATCTATTTACATAATTTGCTCCTAACCCCCCCCCCCCATGAAATAACATCAATACTCTTGAAAACATTCTCAGTTGCCTCTCTACTCACCTACCTCAGGAAACCATAGTGCTAGGTGACTTTAATATAGACTGCGCTACCTGTAGCTCCCCTAATCCTTTCACCCACATAAATCTATGTTTTTTCCCAAATAATAACCACCCCTACTAGAATCCATAAACCAGGCGGTAAGGAAACCACCCTAGATTGGATCCTTATAAACAGCCGTCCTGATGCATATAAACCAGGTACCCTTCCCCTTCCAGATGAAATCAGTGACCACACTCTAACCTACATAATTAAACAAAAAACCCATAGCCCAAATTCAAATGTTTTCAAAACCTCACGCTCTAAAAGACACTTTTATCCAGAGAGCTTCCAAAATGAACTTAAGGTGTGTGACTGGTCACCGCTACATCATCTTCAACTTGATAAAGCAGTGTCCTACTTTAATACAAAATTCTTACAAATTCTAGAATACCATGCCCCAGCTCACTCTACCCGAATAAGGACCAAAATTGCCCCGTGGCTCACGAAAGATACTACACAAAAGATCCTCCTACGTAATAAAATTTGGGCCAAATGGAGAGCCTTTAAAAACCCATCAGACCACCTTTACTTTAAACAGTTAAGAAATGCCACCAAAAAAGCAATTCTGCTCGACAAAAAAACTTTTACCTTCACCTCCAACAAACCCACCAGCAAAAACTCCAAAAGTTCTGGTCAGGCATTAGCAAACTACTTCAGCCAGGGCACTCAAACTCCTGCCCCATCAGGTATCAACCATAATAACTCTAAGCAAATTGCTGAAGCCTTCAACAACTACTTTACTGAAGCCATTCAAACTCTAGCTAATACCCTACCCCTGTCAGCACTAGCCCTTTAATCACCACAAATAGCCCAGTTCCTTCTTTTCATATACAACCAGTACCTACATCCCTCATTTGCACCCTCCTTCAAAAACTCAAACCATGTGCCCCTTCAGCTGACTGTCTACCAGCTGAATACCTGCAAATAGCAGCTAAAGCTATTGCCTATCCCATTTCCATCCTTATAAATAGAACAATTACAGAAAGCACAATTCCTTCCATCTGGAAAGTCTCCCATATCATCCCTCTACATAAGGGTGGTACTTCTACTGAGATTTCTAACTTTCGACCATTTGCCTTACTCTCTCCAGTAGCTAAAATAATGGAAAAATGCATCCACCAACAACTACTTGACCACCTCCTCCATAATAATTTACTTGCTGTCAGCATGGATTTATGCTATTCCATAGTACCACCACTGCCCTGCTATCTTTTACTGACTGTATAAACAAGAATTGCAACAGTAACTCTCTTTCCTCTGCACTATTTATTGACCTTTCAAAAGCCTTTGACATGGTTAACCATCACCTACTTATTGATATACTAAAAGCCCTATCACTTGACCCACATGCATTACTTTGGTTTAAATCCTATTTAGAAAACAGACAGTAAGCGGTGCTCTGGGATAACAATCTATCTACACCCCTCCCTGTTAACATTGGAGTACCTCAAGGCTCTATTTTAGGCCCTCTTCCCCTTTCAATTTTTATTAGTGATCTAAATGCCAAAATTCCATGTCACCTGCATACAATATGCAGATGATTCTACTTTAATATGTTCTGCTAAGTCCATAACTTCACTCCAGACCCTCACCCAAACAGTATTTAATATTGTTGAAAATTGGTTCATGCAACATTGCCTCTTCCTGAATCCCAAAAAAATGAAATTATTGCTTTTTGCTCCTACCCAAAAGTCGCCATAGATTCACTTCACAGTAACCTCTAACAATGGAAATTGCATATCTCCAGACACTACAACCCGACTCCTAGGAATTACAATAGACCACAATCTCAGCTATGATGATCATATTAATACTAGTATAAAATCTGTCAACAAAAAACTAGGCTCCCTTTATAGAATCAAACCCTTCCTTACGCCATTAGATAGATCTACTATTGCCCAGACCCACCTTATCTCTACCCTGTTCTATGCCTCTGCCATTTATACCAATCTATCTAAAAATAACCTTAGCAAACTCGCAATCCGCTATAACAACATTGCCAGATTTGCCACTAGTGCCCGATTTAGAACCCACTACTGCCACAACCTCAAACAACTGGAATGGTTAGAACTGCAGAACCAACTACTTTGTCAACAACTTATCACCCAAAATATCCTTTACCACCCTAAGAATACACCAATACTCACTAATCTGATTACCCCATACAAACCTCTTGCAGCACTATGCTCAGCTAATAAGCTCCTAGTTTCCACTATTAAATCAAACAACAAGGCTGGGGACTCACTATTCACTAACACAGTGGGAAAAACTTGGAACCAGCTTCCAAATGAACTCTCAATGCTTTCTTCCACACTGCTTTTCAAAAAAATATCTTAAAGAATATCTTACAACACACTGGCTATGTCCCTGCTCTAACCCTGACTAATATCTCATTCCCCATCCTGCTCTCCCTATACTTCTCTGCTCTGTCGGTCTGACGCCTACCAGTGTTAACTAGTAAGCTAACCTCTAAATAGTATTTAACGAGATTTCCTTCCTAGAACTCTAAGAGTTTACTTACTCTAACAGTGCTAGCCCTCCTCTACACTAGATGTAAACATAAGTTTGTACATCTGTAAACCAGGCAAAAAAAAATTATTTTATATTATGCTTGTTTTCTGTATTAGATCTTAGCCGAAGCCTTACTAAAGGACTCTGTATAAGTTTTTATGTATAATCTAAATAATGTACTGCAAATCATGTTACTACTGCATATAATGTATGTCACTGCCTATGCTTGGAGCTTTTCCCCCCCGGACCTCTACTGAAAAGGGACATGTATCCAGTTAGACTAGCCTGGTCAACAAATGTAAAATAAATAAAGACAACCCTGGAACATATAACAATTGGAGTGTACAGACCACCAAAGTCAAGTGCAGATGACCTAAAGGAATTCATGCATTTCTTGCATGAAACACAGGAGGGAAGAATAATAAATATTAGCTGGGGACTTAAATTTACCAGAAACAGATTCAACAACGTTAGTAAAGAAATTATTCACAGAGTATATTCAGGAACAACAAATGCTTCAGAATGTAAAAAACCTACCAGGGGATGGAATATAACCAATATCGTTTGTGTTCCCACAGAAATTACTGTAACTTCAAGTCAAGTTTTACCACCACTGATGTGCAGTGATCATGGGGTTATTAAGGTTAATTTGTTACTAGATAATTCTGCCAAACTGAAATCTAAGCCAATGCACAGAAGGTTAATTACAGATTATAGGGAAGCAAAACAGTTACTATATAAAACTAACTGGAGTGAGTGTTCAGTGGAAAAACTGCAGATGGAATGTGAAAAGTTTTGAAACAGAAATTGTTTGAGTGCAAAAAGTAAAAAAAATGTTTAACATCAAGATCTAGGCACGCAACTTCAGGGGGGTATATTTCCATAAGAACAAGATACCTGATAAAGGTGAGAGACAAAAAATATAAGAAATGGAAGAGAGGTCGAACTACAACTTTGAAAACTGAAATAAACAAGCTGAACAAACAGATTAAGCATAGTGTTAGACAAGATCAAAAACATTTTGAAGAAATTTATATAAAGATATTAAGCATAATAGGAAACCTTTTTATAGATACATAAGATGTGGAAGGAGTAAAGATACACAAATTGATAAACTGTGTGCAGATTCTAAAATTTATTCTCAGACACAACAGATTATAGATATATTTACAAAATCTTATGCAAAACAGTTTGGTTCCACAAAAGGGGTGGTACGTTGTCCTAGTGACATCCAGGTGACTCCAGATACTGGAATCAAATTAGATTATATTGAAAAAGAACTGTGCAAACTGGATCCAAACAAACCACAGGGAGGAGACGGAATAAGTAACAATGACCTGAGAACACTTCAACAAGAACTTACACTACCATTATATCTATTATTCAGTAGGTCATATAAATATGGGGAGATTACTCAAGATTGGAGACATGCACTTATTAAATCTGTCTTTAAGGGAAAGGGGAGTAGGGCAAACCCAGAATCATATAGTCCCTTAAATCTACTTTCATGTTGTGGAAAAATAATGGAGAAGGTAATACCGGATAAGTTATTGTCAGAACTGGATAAGTTGGGACTTGAAACCATATATCAGCATGCATATGTTGAAAATATATTTATTACCACCTATAACATGGTGTTCTATACAATATAATAACATGAAAAATTGTGCTGTGATTTGATTTATATAGATTTAACTTCAGCATTTGACAGGGTCATGCACAAAACACTGATCAATAAATTAGTACAGCTAGGTATTGATGTACTCTTGATAAGATGGATAGCTGCATGGTTTACAAATAGGACATGGTGAAATCCTTGGGTAGATTCAAGGTGTTCCACAGGGCTCTGTCCTAGGCCCTTACTTGTTTAGATTGTGAGCCAGATTCACGAAGCCTCCGTGTAAGAGTTATAACTCTTACAAGGAGGCTGCAGTTAAACGGTGTGATGTCAGAATGTCATGCATATGCATGAGGTGCATGAGGCATGCTGAATCACACTGTAACTCTTACACGGTCCGTGTAAGAGAGTAGGGGGCATGTCCGTAGGCTAAGCCCTGCATGCGGACACGCCCCCAGAAGTGTAGAATGGCTGAAAGTAAACAGCCACGAGAGAGGCCATGGAAATGTAAATAAACACACTACACAACACATTCCCCCACAGACCATCAGTGTACAAAGTGAACAGAGGCTATAAAATGAAAATAAAAACTGTTTTATTTTTTTAAACCCGTAAGTGTGTGCTACTGTGTGCGCTCGTGTGCGTGGGTATGCTACTAGTGCAACTGCAGTTAGCAGGCAGTGGAGAAGGATATGAGAACTAAATATGCAAAGTAAGCCAAGATGAAATAGCTTAGCGGTAGAGTTGCCGGCTTAAGAGTAGGCAGGCAGGGTTCGAGCCCACACAACAACTTTTTTTTTTGTAAAAAAGCCCCTGATAGTATTGTACAAATGTAAAAGTATACCCTTTTGTAAAATGGAATGAAATGGAGCATATATATTGAAGTAACACAATAATAAAAATAATTAGAAATGTACTGATAGCTAAGCTGCTGTGAGACAGAGTGCCCGTAGCTGCGTAGTGTTTAAAAAGCTGCAAACTGTATGCCCGTTGCTAAGCACCGGTTTAACAGGCTGAAACTGTTTTCAACTAGCTGTGCTTAGCTCAACATGTGTGTCACTAGCCAATTAAGGTTTATCCCAGCGCACACCATTTGCGCACCGCTCCCACAAGCTAACTGGCAGTGCGCATGCGTTAGCTCCGCGCAAACGAGCGCAGACCTGCTTTTAAGTGCTTAAAAGTGCTTATGGCATGTTTGATTGACAGGTCCTCAACTCATTTCTGTCAGGAAAATTAAAAATCAGTGGTCAGATTCGAACCCAGGATACCATGCACTAGAGTCAAGGTACTAAACCACTAAGCCATGACAGCAATTCCTAGAAATGCAGAAATAGCATATATATGGGATAAAATCCAGAATGGAGCATGATAAAGCATTTTCAGTGAAGTAGATACAATTCCAAAATGGCCAATCACAGAAATGTGCTGGAAAAGCGGTATATATAAGCCCCATAGGCGGGAATACACAGCATAACCGATTGTAGAACAGACCTGCAGTCAGCATGAGTGGAGTAGGTGAGGGACGTTGCTTTCGAGCACAGCGTTGGGGCGTTGAGGAGTCCAGATACATGGTCTGGCTCCTAGTCCACCGTCATGAGGCCCAAGTCATGCAGGGCCAAGTCTCATGGGGAGCATATAGGGCGGAGGCATGGGACCGGTTGGCTCATGATCTGACCAGTGCTACTGGCATTCCACGCACTGGTGAGCAGGTCCATCACCACCATGCAGACCTGAAGTGGCGTAAGCAAGACCAGTTGACCCAATGGATCCAGGAGGCCCGGGATATGCCCAACACCCCACTACTGAGTAAGTTACATTTTACTCATGTATGTAAGGATTTCAACTAGCTGATACCATGGAGATGTGTAGTCCAATATTACTTCCTTTGTATTACAGCTGCAGGTGTCCGCTCTGCGAACCATGAGACGCATGACCATAGGCTGGCACGGCTGCGCCACCATGCAGGTTAGTAACCCCACCTAGTACTTGTAAATAAATATTATAGTGTAGCATGTATCAGAACACTGCAGTGTATTGATTAAAAGTAATATAATGTGCAAGCAAGAATTGAAAGTCTGCAGGTATGGCTGCAACAAGTTCATCAGTATGCAAGTGTAACTGGAAATATAATTGATAGAAATAAATAGTGCTGTAATACAGATGTCCCACCATTAATTAAATATAGTATAACCTGCAGTAGTCTCCAGAGTACAGCTTCAGAATCTGAGGTAGTCCCATGTGAGATTTATGCCCTGTTGAAATGCTGAATCATGACAGAAGTGAGGCTGTTGGAAAGTGTTTGAATCACCACAGGTCTAATATGTGAACAAAGCCTAGAAGTACCAACCTGAACTGTGAAGTTACAGGATGTGTGAGACTGACAGAAAGGGTCATGTATGAATAAATAAAGTAGTAATAACCCCTGAATATATAAGCCTCAGTGTGTTTCTACAGAACTAAATGCATGTGTGAAGTACAAATTAACATCCCAAACTGATTTCAGTGTGTCTGAATCTGGAATGTCTAGGCCAAAATCTGTATATGGTGATAACAGTAAACAATTTGCAGATAGAATGAATGATTATCTGACAGACTAAACAGCCATAGTTGTCCCCTGTCCTGTCATCAAAGTGTAGCAGGATGATGTATCTGATCAAATTCAAAATAAGTAGGATAGTGATGTATTTGTAACAGGTGTAGCATGACAGTCAAATAAAAATCATTTTGAAACATCAGCCTCAACTTAATTGTGTACCTATTACAAATGTATATCAATGTGTAACTTATGAATGTGTCATCACTTTCTATCTCCACCCAACCCTATAATTCCATATAAAAACAACCAATAAATATTGGTATGTGAACATTTCATTAACCATGGACATTTGTCCATTTCAAAAATATATGCATGTCTGTTCGTGCATGTGCCCTGTTCATACCTGCAAATCTGATGGCCTGTTGCCATTAATCAACCCTGCATGTTGTTTGATTGTGTATATCCGTTCAAATAATGCATGTGATATTGATATGCCCCTTGTTCAGTGGTGTTAATATCTGGGTGTTTGTTTAATGGGAATACCAATGCATGCTGTTACAATTAATCTGAATGGAATAATATGCCACTAACCCAAACTAACATAACTACTCACAAACCTAGAATGCTTGGGAAGGCAGGTCCCAGCAGACCCACCTCTCCCACCTCAGCTGGCGACTGCACTTGGCACTAGTGCCCAGGCCGGACCCTCCTCCGGTGGCCCTGTGCCACCTTCGGGTGGAAGCGCTCGCTGCAGGGGATGGGGCCCGTCCCCCCTCTGCAAGAGTGGCCAGAGGAGTTCGTCCACTCACCCTCCAAGGTGTCCGGTCTGTGGTGCGAAGGGAGATCCAAGACTCCATTCTTGGGCCTCTACTCCAGCTCAAGGCTCGTGTGGCACAGCTAACGGCCCTGCCCATTGCCCCGCCTACACAGCCCCCAGCACAGCCCCGTCCTGGGCTGTGAAGGAACAGTGGCAACTGCCTATGGGTGGGGATATCAGTTCCACTGTTGCCATCTATGGGCTCATGCATCTTGGATATCCCAACCTCCGTCCCCGTCAATTGTGTAACCCCCCCACATGTGTCATACACCGCCCCTGTATGCGTCTTGTCTGTCTTGTCTGTTAATCTACCCAACCTACCTCCCCAGCTATACCGACTTCCTTCACCTGACATACCACTCTCACCTGAAAAAAAAAAAGGGCACTCTGTACCCACAAAAAAATTACGCCCCATACATAGCTGTCCATGTTGCACACATGTCCGCTTGACATTTAAACTGTTAATTACAATTGGCTTTACAACATACATTAATGTTGTCCTGACACCTCTCTCAGGGGTGGAAGGTTTCAAATGTCTCACCAAAATACATGGAAATACACAGCTGTTGCTGCGAAAGACATGGGCATCTATGGGCCTTACCTACATCCTTCCTGCAAATCCCACGCTTGTTTCCCTACTGTCTTACCCTCTTTGTGACCCCTTTTTCACCACTTTCCTGTCACCCCTTTTTCTTTTCTTTCAAAGAAAATAGCGCGGGTGTGCACTTGTGTGCGCGGAGCTAAACGCCAGTGCACATGCGTGAGCTCCGCGCAAACGAGCATAGACCTGGTTATAAGTGCTTAAAAGGGCCTTTATGGCACTTTGATTGACAGGTCCTGTACTCATTTTGAAAACCTGGAAAGAAAAATAAATTCCCACTGCCAGTCTCGAACCCAGGACCTTGGTAACATTAGTCTGTATGACCTACCACTAAGCCATGACTGCCATACAAGAACATAGTGCTAAAATAAATATAACATGTAATAGTAGGAATCAATATAAAGGCAATATAGGAGGTGTACTACCCAATGCATTTCAGGTAGAGTTTTAATGGCCGAATTACTGGATTCCCACACTAGTTCAGTGTTAACAGAAACAGCCCTACTAATTGTTCGCTTGTACATAATAATGTAAGGTAATGTACACATAAGAAGGTATGTATATGTACACATACATATATATAAATATATAGTAATACATATGAAATATAGTCGTAGGTGTCAGTATCCATACACACTCACTACAGGAGACAGTGAAGATAAATGCAGCAGCCAGAATCTGCAACACAGCCTGACTTCTGTGAGACCTACTAACCCCTTTAACTGCTGGAAGGTGCCTCCAGCACTTTGATTGATAGACCCTGTACTCAATTTGAAAGCAAAATACAAGCATACTAGTAGGCCCTACCACAAGACCATTGTAACACTAGTCTGTATGACCTACCAGCAAGACATGACTCTCATACAGGGATATAGTGCTAAATAAGTGGAACATGTAATAGTAGGAATGAAGATAAAGGCAATATAGTATGTGTACTACCCTAAGCATGCAGACAGACTTTCACTGTCCCAATTACCGGATTCCCATACTAGTGTGTGTTAACAGAAACAGCCCTGAAAATTGTTAGCTTGTACCCAATATTGTCAGCTAATGTACATATATGACAGTATGTATATGTACACATATGTTTATATAGCAATACATAATAAATATAGTTGTGGGTGTCAGTATGCATACACACTCACTACAGGGAACAGGTGGGAGAAATGCAGCAACCTGAATTCACAACACAGCATGAAGCATGAGAGATGTACTAACCTTCACACTCACAGAACATTTTCCAGCAGCATACCAGCATGGTCCATGCCCTTACAATCTGAAAGGGCAACGCCTATCTCACATACCTTTTTATAGCACTGTCCTGAAATCACAGTGAGACATGCAATCAGTACACAACTGGCTGTATGCAATTAGCCAATGCTGCCTTACAATTGGTGCAGAGGCCATCACATGGGCCTATGCAGATACCTACAAAAGCATTCAGTACCCACACTCCACACATGCAATACAGTCATTGCACAAACCTGAGAAAGAGAGATAGAGAAACAGAAATAAGAAAATATACAGACTGACAGCAGCAAAACCAGCAGCAGCAGCAGAAAACAGCAAGCAGCAAGCAGCACCACTGACACAGCAACAGCTGCCACAAACACAGGTAATGCAAAGTAGCAGGTTAATACTGTGTTTACTGTGACACCTCCAAATGTATCAAAGTTCACTATCTATAGGTATGTCCATGAGATAGGTTGTGTGTACATAGTCCTGAAATATATACATATGTAATATTGCTGTACATGTTGCCCATACTTAAAACTTCCATAGCTTAGAACACAAGGCCAGTTGTGCATATGATGCAGTAGTTACCAGGGTCAGTAGAGGTTACTCCTCATTGGTGTGGGACCACTGTGTATGTATGGCACTGTTCAGCTACATATCCCGTAGTATGGCCAGGGATTAATATCAGTCTGTCATGTGGTGCTATGTCCTCCAGGGGTGAACGTAGCACACATCCAGGGATACCATTTCGTAACAGTGATGCTATGTGTTCTGCAATGTTGAGGGTGGCTCTCACCTGGACATGTGAGAGGATAGGGAGGTTACAGTCATCTGGGATAACTAATACCACATGTGTAGGAGAATGGGGGGGTACCTGCACCTAAACTGTCTGCAACAATGTTGCCAATATCTGTGCATTTGGTGAATGTGAAGCATCTTAACACTGCTGACCACAGATGCCTTGCCTTCATGTGAATCTGCCCTGTGCTGCAGTAGCCTCCTGCTATTGTTATACAATGTGCCTGTATCTGTAGTCCACTGGACAGGATTAATAAGTGGTGTGCAGATGTTCTGGGTTAGATATGTGTGTGCACACTACATGCAGTATGTGGGATGTCTGTGGTAAGCATATGCAAAGCGGCCGGCGGTGTGTGTTGTGGCTTCCACTGGCCCAATGGGCTGCATGGATAGCATCACTGTCATAACTAGTGAATAACTGTGTAATTACATGCATACATAGCAAGGTAGTGTACTGTGCTTGTGGTGTTGTTCGGATATGTATATCCAGGCTGAGTAATGTGTGTCCACATCACAGGGTTGGATGGCAACACACATCCAGTATGTAGGGATGAACACCCAGAGTGTGTCAGACGTGTCGCCTGTGCAGAAATATATGGCCATTACCTGTGCATCCCCACAACACACACACATGCAACATATGGCAGAAGTACTATAGCAGTACACACATGTTCATAGGTTCATACTAGGCTATTTGCCCTAGGGCATTGATAAGCCTAGTAGAATGTGTTTGACTTCGCCACCCAATTACAAGTTATGCTGCTATGCCCTTGTCCGACGTTAGTATACTGTGCCTCTGTCTAACAGTGACATAGAAGTGATACCTGGGGTACAACTATGATCTCCATCCACTCATCCAGATTCCTATGGAAGAGAGTCAATGAGGGACTCTGCCTAACCTGTAGTGTGAGCTCATTACAGAGTGAAGGGAGCCTCTTGGTTAGGAATATGACCTCCAGCATGTCCATGTATGTCAGTGCTGAGGTCCAGGTCTCCTGAGCATGTGGCTGTATGGGACTCTGATTGCCTGAGGTGCAGCATGTTCATTACTGCTGGGTAGGACATGGCTGTATATTGCATGCACAGATTGCCTCTGAACAGGCAGTATGCCACTGAGTCCAGCTGGATTTCCTTTACCTGGGCAGCATATGACATCTGTTTGAGCCATTGCATCTTCTTGATGAGGTACTGTTGTCCTGTACCAGTTGCTGTAGGTGTCTGGTTAGGTACATCCCAAAAGGTGCATTGTACGCAATTATAGGCCTGATGATGGATGAGTAAAGAGGCACAATGACCTCCCCTGCCATACATGTGAATCCCTCATGATTAGCTGGGCTATATAACATGTCTTTCAATCCACGTTGGCCATGTGGTTGACAAATGACAGACTGCTACCATGTTTCTTCCCCAGGTCCCCAACTACGTCTTCTGTACTCAATGGCCTAACACCTATGTTGTACTTTGCCACCAATGTGGAGGCATGGGAATCTGCATTGAATATTGATACTCCCCCTCCCTTGTTCAAGTGTTGGGGCCGACAAGAATGGTAACAGATATAACTTGGTAGTACAGGTGTGCTCCTGTGAAACCTGAAACAGGTTTATGTTACTGCACAGATATCGATGTCCAGAATGCTAAGTAGGGTTTTGAGTGCGTGCATCCTGAGGTCTAGACTTCCGGTATTGAGTAGCATCACTCTTACTTCCTCATCCTTTGTGATACAAATGGATGTGGGTTTGCCTTATGAGCCTTGCCTAATACAGGCACTATGGGTGTAGCAAGAGGCTCCGCCAAATTCCAATAGGATAGGGGTGACAGGTGCAAGCTGTCCCTAGCAAAGCATACCACCCCAAGATGGCAGGCATTGGCACACCTGTGAATGACACCAGTATGTCAGTCAATTGTTGGAAGGGATCATCGTGCCTTGATATTGTGGCATCGTTCTTGGTGAGGGTAGGATGCTACTCAAGGTCAGGGTGAAACTGTCTTGGGCTACGTGCTCAGAGAGCTCCGTACTGTCTCATGCCATGTAGTCCAGGGAGGTATGTGTCAGGTCATTCACACCAGCATGGACATTGACTGAGTCATACCTGTACTTGCCTTGGGGTTATCTGAGTGTTTGTGTTATGTGGCAGGTCATAGGGCCCGACAGGCTGCACACCGTGACCCTCACCTCATTAAGCCTGGTGAACGTGATGTTAGTGTGCCTGATGATAGAGGCACCTAGTACAGGTGTATGAGGTGTGTTGTTTACTGTTAATGGCTGTGAGTGTTCAGCACATTGGCTTTGTGTGATATGTGTTGCACGTGTTCATTTCCGTGGTAGTGGTTGCCTGAGTGTCTGCTTAGGAGGTCTCTGCTGCATAGGCAGACCTGTAGCCCGAGCCTACAAGTATGTTCATGTGTGATCATGTGTTAGTTCTGCTGTTGTGGTAGGTCTATGTGAGACTGGAAGTGTAGTGAGTGTGGTTTCCCTCGCCACCTGACTGGTTATGGTGGTATTGAGTAGACAGAGCCTAGCCTCCAGTTTGGTATATGGTTGCATCACTCACATGAGTTTGAATTTGTTGTCAGGAGGAGGGGGTTGTCTGTGTACATGCAGCTGTTCTAACATTGTCTCTGGAGTACCACACTCACCCGCTGGACTGGGAGGAACTGACAACTGACCTCTGGACATGCTAGAATACTATTGTGAATTCCGTAATAATTGAAAACAAGGTCCAGTGGGGAGTGAGGGTGTACTGATATTACCTACAACTGCTGACTGATATAAAAGCGTCAGTGAGCAAGTGCCAGGTAACCTAAGTGCAATGTGTCACAATTAAGTAAATGCAACAATGACAAGCAGTCACTTGCTGTCATGTGTAACATGGAAGTACGTACAGTAAGCAATGCAGAAATCAGTAGTGAGTCACAGATGTGTTGAGAAGCTGTGTATTATGTGGAAGTAGCATACCAGTGAAATAACAAGCTAACAAATAACAAGCATATAAACAAAGGTAGATCCAGGAGGCCTGGATGTAGTGTTTGCTACAGCAAACAAGGTGTAGCAATGTCAGTAAGTTACAGCTCAGATATGCAGGCACTATAAACCTGAAACCAGATGTCCCCAGCTATGAATGGCAGAGTACAGCCTATTGTCACACACGAGTGCAGACCACAAACCTTGATAATGTTAAATAACTGGCCTGAAGGCCAACTGCCTATACCAGGACTAATACACTTGTACACTGGGCCTTCAATCAGCAGTTCCCAACTTCAACGGATGAAAGATATGTGTCCTGCCACCACAGTGCTTGCCACAAACCTCCCTAATGTAAAACAACTGGTCTGAAGGCCAAGTGCTTAGTCCAAATGACTTAGAATGATAGCTACACTGTAATCAAGTTACAACCAAGCAGTAATAAGTACAATTTAATACTCCCTGTATAGAATGTGTACCATGTATTGCTGCAATACTATGCTGATAACCTGTTTGTGTACCTTTCCAGGTTAACATGGCTCCAAAAAGGAACCCAGCATATTCTGCTGCAGAGGATGACATGATTCACCAGAGCCTGGTGCGTGACTATGCCATCCTGTTCTCACGCACCACCCAGAATCAGCAGGAGAGGTCTGCACTGTGGCAAAACCTAGTTAGCAGGATAAATGATGTTGGCATGCATGATAGGACATATGAGCAGGTGAGACATCACTGCAGTGATTTGATTAGAAATGTCCGCCAGCGTGCTGCAGATATCCGCAGGCAACAGGTTGCCACAGGTGGGGGGGGTGGCCACACATCCCCCCCCCTCACCAGACAGGAGGGGCTACTGCTAAGTGTTGTGGATCCAGCCCCAGAACAACAACAGCAACAGTCATGCATCATGATGGAGGTTGGATCCACACAGCAGCAAGACAGGTGCAGGTAAGATGCCATATTTATTTATTGTTATTACTTTTACATTTGTTGACCAAGATAGTCTAGCTGGATATATGTCCATTTTCAGTAGAGGCCTGGGGAGAAAAGCTCCACACATAACATAATAAAGGCAGACAGACAAGTTGTTAATACAGACAGCCAACATAATAGAAATATACACCAGCCTGTTAATTAAATCAACATACATTTAAGGAACTCAAACAGTTTAGAGTCATACACAATGTACTGTCGGTTTCAAAGCAATTCTACCTAAAGCATAACGGTTATGCAATAAGGCAAAAGCCATATAGATAATAGTTAAGGCTCAGAAGGGTAGAGAAGTAGAAGGAGTATGAAAGATAAAATAATAGGGAAGAGGCAGGAGTCAAGAAGGGAAGTGAGGAAAAGAAGGAAGACAGTCAAGAGGAGGTGGGAGGGATGGGAGAAGTAGGTCAGAGCATAGAAGGACATCAAGGTGAAAGAAACAGGGTAGAAGCTAGTTTTTATGCACAATGAGGGGTGGAGTCCAACAAGAACAAAGTCAGTGGTTTTGGAAGTACAGTTTGAGTTGTCGTTTGAAGAGAGGTAAGGGTGAGATTAGAGTTAACTCCTGGTATGTACATATGACTGTTCTGTACACTGTTACTTCATGCACGCATAAGGTATGCATGTGGTATGTATCTGTCATCATGATATGTAATTGTGCATGTGTGATACAGACATTATGAGCAGCTGATGTGTATAAGGGAACTAGTGTACTACTGTACTGTATCATGTGCAAAACAAATGGCACACTTGTGCCCACTGACATTACTCTCTTCACACTTCCAGGTCCCTCCCATCTAGCAACGAGGCAGGCCATACATGCTGGTGAGTGTTTTAACATTACCTGAAAATTATTTATAATACTAGTAAGAGTAGTGTAACTCTGTAGTAGACATGCTGGTGAGTGTGTTTAATAATACCTGTAATACCCAGTTGTACTAAATTAAGAGTAGTGTAACACGGTACTGATGTGTGTGTTTACTGTGGGGTGTGCATGTGTGCGAGTGTGCCTGTGCCCATGTGTGCATGTGTGTTACTGTCCATGAGTGCATGTGTCCATTTCTGAATGTGTGCATTAGTATTGAAGTGCATCTCTGTCAAATATGTGTTGAGACTGTAATCTGTGTTCCCTGTTTTCCTCCCATAGGTTCTGGTGCTGCTCTGGTGACCTGCAGCAGGGAACCTGAATCTTGTGCCCCAGGTATTGATGATGATGAAATGTCTGTAATGGTGCAGGAAGGTGTGTCTGGGTCCACCATTGGTCAGCCAATTGACAGTACACAGCTGTCAACCCCGTCAATGCGCACAGTCATCCTGCCGTTACATCCTTTGTCACCATTGTCCCTAGGTGATGGACAGTCTGCAGTGGGCATAGATCAGGATAATGTGGTACCTGTGGTACATGCATCCCCACAAGGCAGCCATGAGCAGGGTCCTCCAATGGTACCACGCAGACAGTCGCCCATGGGTTCTCGTGGGGCATCCATGGCCGTACTGCCTCTGGCCGACGTGCCCAAGGAGGTATGTCAACCTCCACTATGTTTCGAACTGTCATGCAGGCACAGGCACGTATGGAAAGGTACACCAGACAGGGTCTGAGGGAGCTGAGAGCATGTCGCACAGCCATGACAGACGGCATGCATGACATTGCGAATGCTATCCGTAACTTCACAGATGTCGTTGACAGACATTGTGGGGGCATAGAACAGCTGCTCCACAACCAGATGTCCATGGGCCAGGGCGATGGTGTGCGTTTGCGACGTTGACATGGCCGTATGCCAGCAACAGCACCAGCTGGCAGTGGCTGCGGACGACAACAGGCCCACTCATGCACCTCAAGTGCCAGCACCAGCCCCAGCAATGCTGGGTCTGTGCTGTCATCAAGACGCCCCAGGAGACCACGTGCACATGGCTCTGGACAGTCCCAACAGGGAACTGTGTCCAGTCAACACACCCCTGCTTCTGATGACAGTACCCAGTCTGGGTTAGTACCGGATACGGCCCATAGCACCCCTGCCAGGCACAGGTACCGTGTCCGTGCCCACAGACACTGATCTGGATGACCTGACAGGTGCAGTCTGTGGCTGTCCACAAAACCCTGTACATGGCAGCCATTATGTGGGACTGTGTGCGTGCTTACACACATGCAGAAACCTAACACCTAGGGCAAACACATACACACACACTGCACCAACACTGGTCCACCCTGTACTGCAGCCCCTCACAAACACACATACACACACATGTCAATTGGTGTTACCAGTGGCTGGCTTAGGCATACCTAACCCACACCCTGTGCATATGATGACACTGTGCCACCTCCTGCATACTACAACATTGGTGCAGGAAAAGGTAAACACGTTGCTGATGCACAGGGTGACTACATAGATGTGTATAAGTAGTAACATGTTGGTAACTGTTCACTGTTCCACTATGATTGTGTGTATATCCCAGCAGTCCTGCTGCAGTAACTGTATAAATGTCCTCAATTGTTATCTGCACCCATACTACTTACCAAAGTGTACCAGCTGCACACCATCACATGCTAACATTGATTATGGGAATGCGCATCATGTGCTGTTATGTAGATTCAGCTATATGTATCTGTTCTGTCACACATGCATTTATACACACCCTGCTACCCACACACATGCACACGCTCACCTGCCATTCCCATTATTTATTACCCTACATGAGTAGCTGTCGATACATGACAGGTACACATTTGAGAAGTGCACTATGTTGTTTACTACCGACTTCCTCTTCTCTACCTGTACTCACAGGGTGCAAGCAACCTCATCAGTTCAAAGTTGTAATGTGCATCAGGTACTGTGGTACCCTGATTGCCACATCAAACATGTTTCCCATACGGAAATGCACACACAGACACATCCCACATCCACACACTTGCCACATTCAGGCTTCAAAACACTATCTAGGTATATTCTGGTACATGTGCGTGTTACAGTAGCATGTAACACTATACTGAGTACTGGCAGTTGTCTGTTGTCATGTTGTTTGTATAGAATAAAAGAATTGTTTGATTATCCTGCTTCGTTTTGTGGACATTACTTGAAGAAGTGTTACCTTACATGTGTTATTGGTACCACCACCTTCTCTTTTGTAGTTTTGTTTGTATAGGGTGCTGTCAACATCACTGCTTGTTAAGGGTAATGTGCACCCTGCAGTGCATAGCCCCATGTGGCAAAAGCCACATCCCATCCCCATCATTGTGCACACACACTAACCCCACCCACAGTAAAACACATACTTTCCATTTGCAAGATTCAAACCCATACCTAACTGTGTTATGTCATAGAAGCAGACACATTAGCAGACTGTGCTATATGCAGTAGTTGTGGAAATCCTTTCTAATGTTGTACTTAGAGGGTGCTGACATCATCTGTGTGTAGGAGGAGGGATGTGCACCCTGTAGTGTGTTCTCCCAGTTGGCAAAAGGCACTTATCCCTCCCAGCATAGTGCACACACATAAACCCCACTCATACTAACACACATACATTCCCTTTGCAGGATTCAAACCCCTACCTAACTATGTTATGACACTGGAGAAAGACGGATTAGCAGAGCGCGCTATGCGAATTACTGGAGGACTTTAATACAGGTAATATAGTTATAGAGTCCTGACATCATCAGTGTTTCAAAAGGGGGATCTGCATCCTGTACTGTCACAGTTGCTAATAGGGGTATTTTCCACACACACATCGATGTGTTCGAGGTTTGCATATGTGGAGGATCCAGTACTCCAGTGTGATTAGTATATGGTTTGATTGCAACAATGAGGGATATACTCCCAGTGGTGAGCATTTTGTACTCATGTTTGTGATGAGCAGGTCTAGTATATCTGCCCCTCTTGTGGGAAGGTTGGTTACCTGTTCCATAGCTAAAGAATGTCTGATCTATGGGAACCCTAGAGCTTGGGTATTGTGGCTTGTGTAATGTTCACAGTCTTTGTTTGGGTAGCTGACGTCACCCAGTATGATGGTGTTTGCAGAGAAATCTATACTCTCCTGTGTCAGCATGAAGGCTGTGTGGGAGTCCTGAGTTTGAGAGGGTGCTGTAAGAGCTCCTCTGTGTCTCTTTCCATGTGGTCCAGGGAGGTACGTCTCAGGTTGTTTGCACCAGCATGGACAATGACTGCCTCATAGTTGTACTTGCTGTGGAGTGACCTGTGTGCCTGTGTTATGTGGCACATTCTATCACCCGACAGGTAGCTAAATGTGACCCTCACCTTGCTCTGTCTGGAGGGTGGCACGTCTGTCAACAGCTCATGTCAAGCAAGTTCACACCCCTCATAAATGATGTGGAAACCTTCAAAGGCCCCGGCCTGTTGAAAATATGGACCAGACTGCAGATACCTGTATAAAGGCATTCTATGGACACATTCAGGAATGCATGGATCATGAAACCACATATGAAAGCATGACCCAATTCTCCAAAGGCAGATGTCCTGTGTGCGGACACCAGCCATAAACACACTATACAATAGAAGGATGACGCCACTACATGATACAACAACCTCCCAAAATGTGAAGGCATCACTGATGAGTATTGGAAGACAACTACAGGCACCCATACGATTGTCTAAGGCCATCTTTGAGAGAAGATTCCACAAGCCACTGAGGATAATCACAAGGCTTTCTGTAGTTATGTTAGGAACCTGGGTGGTACTACCCAGATATGCTCAGAGGTAATCCAAGATGTCACACGAAATACAAAACACACAGACATTGCCATCATCCTAGTGGACAGGTTCACTGCTGCCTTCTCCCCCCCACCACACCAAAAGGGCAAATATGTCTCATGGCAGAGTGCTGCCCCCCCTGACATCACAGATGCTCAGGT
The DNA here is from genome assembly GCF_019279795.1 of Protopterus annectens. Classification (NCBI taxonomy): domain Eukaryota; kingdom Metazoa; phylum Chordata; order Ceratodontiformes; family Protopteridae; genus Protopterus; species Protopterus annectens. Next base: position 1,212,236,171 of record NC_056735.1, read on the forward strand.
AAGAGATGCCCTTCCCAAAGCAATAAACACTGCATCAATGGGACCAGACAGTGTCCCAGGCTGTGTCCTACATGAACCACAAGAAGAGCTACACCCAGACATAACACCACTGTTCAATCCCAGCCTTACTACACGATATGTGGCCAACGAGTGGCGTACAGCAACAGTGGTCCCTCTACATTCAGGTGGTGCCTTCACGGATCCTGGACACTATTCGCCCCATATGTCTGACTAGCTTTGTCTGCAAAGCTATGGCAAGGATCATCATGAACCTCACATATCTAGATATTGTGGACCTACAGACATGTCACCATACACAGTTTGGCTTTGTTAATGGCAGATCCTGCCTCTCAAACCTGTTTGATTTCTTTGAAGCAGTCACCAAGGCCACTGTCAAGGGGAAGGAGGTCTACACAGCCTACCTGGACCTTGCATAAGCCTTTGATACAATACCCCACTTGTGCATTCTACGGAAGCTCACCAGTGTACATAGTAACCCCTATGTCACTATGGTTATTGCACAGTGGCTCAAGGGCAGAACACACATGGCTAGAATTGCTGGAGCCATGTCAGCCTCCAACCTGGTACAAGTGGTGTCCCACAAGGCTCAGCCCTGGGAGCTGTCATGTTCATTATATATTTATCATAGGTACAGGCCAACATGGAAGTACTGTGGCTGAGCAAGTCGCAGGTGACTGCAAACCGGACGCCATAATCAACTCTCCAGCTAACACACGCATCCTCCAAAAGGGCCTCTTGCAAACACACGACTTGTGCCACAGCCATGGCCTCAAGGTGAATGACAGAAAGCGTATAGTCATCCCCTTTGTCAAACACAAAGTGACCACAAAGTACCACATATGTGTTAATCCATTAAGTGCAGACGAAGGAATTATGGACCTTGGGGTACACAGGTTGATAGCATTCTACCATTTGACAACAACATGGACAAAGTGGTTAGGAAAGCATGTTATATGGGCCACATCATCATGATGGGATCCACATGTAGATCAGGGAGGACATTGTGCCCCTTTACTCATCCCTCATCATGCCCATAATTGACTATGATGAACCTGTCGGCATGCACCTTACCAGACACCTGCAGCAACTGGAGATACCACATACGTACCTCGACAAGAGGATCAAAGGGCTCAAACAGATGCCACATACTGACTGGTTAAAGAAACAGCAGCTCTACTCAGTGGCATACTGCCTCTTCATAGGCAATCTGTGCCTGACATATAAAGCCATGTCAAACCCTCACTTAATGGCCATGATGCACCTCAGAATATCCAGATCCCATCAGGATACACGCTGGAAAGACTTGAACCTCAGGAGTGATATACATAGGACATGCTGGAGGGGCACATTCACAACTCAGAGGCTCCCTTCATTCTTGAATATTATCCCAATAGAGGTTAGGCAGAGTGACTCAGTGACTATCTTCAAGAGTGATATTAATGACTGGATGTGACATTGTAGGGTTACCCTGGGTATCACTTATGTGTCACTGTGAGACAGAGGCACAGTATACTAACCTTGGAAAAGGGCACAGCAAGACAGATTTACAATGCATGTTGAAAGCCACACACATTCTGGCTAGGTGGATACATGCCCTGGGCAGACATCCCTGTATGAACCTATGGACCTATGTATCTTGTTCACCATTGGCCCTATGTGCTGTTAATCACCAATGCAATCTCAATACTATGGTAGCATGTGCAAAGGTCAGTTGTCAGTCACCTCTATGGTACAGTTGTGGAATATGTGTGTCATGTAGTAATGTCACAGCTGCCACATGTACACAGTCAACCCTATCCCCTACCCATGGATGTACAACACATGTATGAGATGGAAACACATGGCCAAACTGTGGACTAAGCACTCTGAACCCAGTACTGGCATAACCTGTCTGGTGGCATGAAATACTACAGTGACTGCAATACCAATCTGATGTGGACCTACACGGACAGCAATACAAGCATGGAAACACACCGGGCCAGTTGTGGAGCCTAAGGATAGCATCCTGCATGACTGGCAGACATCTCTGCAGCTGGCACACAGGCATACATTAGGCCTGCACACAGCACGCATAACACATAGCACACAAATCCTGTGTGTCAAACAAGCACAGTCTATACAGCTATACAACACTACTGCCGCAGTTGTGTTAGGTACTTTTATTGTCCAGTACAGTGAGAACATGCTCACCAGGCTGGACAAGGTGTAGGTCACAGTGATATGCTCATGGGGCACTGTGGTCCACCACATAACACAAGCATACAGGTCAGTCAGATGCATGGACACATATGACTCAGTCATTGTCCATGCCACCACAGCTGATGTGGGATGTCCCTCACTGGGATACATGATAGGGAACATAGAAGGGATCACTGAGCAAGTGACACAGGCTGGTAGACCCCTGACCTTGGTTGGCATCAGACCCTCACCAGGGAGTCTGACATATTACTGAATGCTAATGAATTAGTGTAGCTACAACACCCTAGCTGAACGGTTCTTAGCATGCAGTCACTGCATTGCTATGGAATAACGTCTTACCACTCCCACAACAGGTGAAAACATGCAGCACCTGTACATCAACAACATGTAGACTATATGCCCCAGACCAGGTGTGTATCACTCACTACTAGGCTGATAGCATCTACATCTCACACTGTATATACACATCCCACATGCAGCACCTGCACAGAAGACCACAGTCATAATGTTACCCTGTGCAAATACCATGTATTCACATGTGGCAGGCATCACACATGGTAACTATTGAAGGTCACAGGTACATATGTGTATTTGGCACACACATACATCATGTGTGCATTGCCATAACTGGTTTAATCAATGTCATGCATTATTGTGAGGGACAACCCGCACACATGGGCATTCTGTGTGGGCAAAACACACGTGGCATGTCTGTAATCAAAAGCCATACATAATTGTGATATAGTTTAGAAAGGGGTATGTGCATCCTGTAGTGTGTTTTCCCAGTTGCCAAAAGGGATATTTCAGTCATACACACTTACCCCCCCCTTCACACACACTTGCCACATTCAAACCCCTACCTAACTATGTTATGACACTAGAAACGGACGCATTAGCACAGCGCGCTATTTGCATTACTAGGAGATTTCCTTTCCCCTGATATACTTATAGGGTGCTGACATCATCAGAGTTTAGAAAGTGGAATGAGCATCCTGTGGTGTGTTTTCCCAGTTGCCAAAAGGGATGTTCCTTTCACACACACTTGCTGGATTCAAACCCCTACCTAACTATGTTATGACACTAAAGACGGACGCATTAGCACAGCGCGCTATTCACATTACTGGGAGATTTCCTTTCCCCTGATATACTTATAGGGTGCTGACATCATCAGAGTTTAGAAAGTGGAATGAGCATCCTGTGGTGTGTTTTCCCAGTTGCCAAAAGGGATGTTCCTTTCATACACACTTACACCCCTTCACACACACTTGCCACTTGCTGGATTCAAACCCCTACCTAACTATGTTATGACACTAGAGACAGACACATTAGCAGAGCACGCTATTCAGATTACTGAGAGATTCCTTTTCTCCTGATATACTTATAGGGTGCTTACATGATCAGTGTCTAGAAAGGGGAATGAGCATCCTCTGGTGTGTTTTCACAGTTGCTAGGAGTAACATTTGGACCAAGTGTGTGAGCATGCCCAGTTCAGCCTTCCCATGGCATGTTGTGTGAAAGATGTCTCATTTATCTGTGTGTGTGAGCATGCCCAGTGTGGGCTTTATATATGTTGAACTCTGCAGCCCATCACATTTGTGGATGAGTGTGACCTTCAACAAATACCTCCAGTTTATGGTTGTGTGTTCTGTGCCATGTTGTGTAGTTACTGTCCAAATGCTTTTTGTGTGAACACAACAGGGAGTATACTGTGCCTGCAGGTTTTGCATGGGATACTTTGCACACAGTTGTCAACATCCGTTCATACTGACCTAACACTGTAGTACTGTATAGTATAGTGGTTCAGTACTTTCACTGTGGTGGTCAGTATCCTGGGCTTTAGTCCTATCACTGCTTTACATTTCCATAGTGTGCACAACAGCCTGGTTAGGGTCCAGTTGTGCACATCTGCACAAAGGCGGTGCCTCTACGGACCCTGGTAATTACTGCCCCATAAGCTTAACAAGTCTAGTCTGCAAAGCTATGGAGAGGATCATAATTGAGCTCATAAACAAAGATATAGGGGACATGCAGACATTGCACCCACCCCAGTTTGGCTTGGTCAAGGGCAGATCATGCCTTTTGTACTCAGTTAACATCTTCAAAACGGTCACTTAGGCCATTGTTGGGGAAAGGCAGTCCATACAGCCTACCTTGGCCTTGCAAACACTTTCAACACAATACCCCACTCAGGTATTGTGGAAAACCCTAACAACCGAAATGTAAACCCATATGTCACAAGATGGGTTGCAAACTGGCTTAAGGACGGGACCCACAGGGTTAGAGTTGCTGGCACTATGTTAGACTCCAGGCTGGTCACAGGTGGTGTCACACAGGGCTCAGTCCTTGGCCCCCTATTGTTTGTCATGTACTTCCCAGAAGTACAGGCCAACATGGGAGGACTTTGGCTGACAACGTTTGCAGATGACTGCACACTGGGCGCCATAGTGGACAGTGCATCAGGCACGGATATCCTTCAGAAGAGACTCACGGTAACTGATAGCTAGTGCCAGAGCCATGGCCTGAAGTCAAAGTGCACAACATGTGTAGACATACCCTTCAGGAAAAGCAAGGTAACCCCAAGCTACCATATAGGTGGCAATCCTCTAAGCACAGAGGAGGTTATCATGGACCTGGGGACCCAGGTTGACAGTCGCCATTCTTCTGACACTCACGTTGCTAAAGTGGCTAGAAAGACCTTCTACATTGCCCACCTGATCAGGATGGGATTCACATCCAGATCTAGTGGGTCATTGTTCCCCTGTACTCTTCACTTATCAGACCGGTGATCGAGTAGAATGCCCTATTCTGGATGTATCTCACCCAACGTCTGCAGCAATTGGAGACACCCTGAATGTCCCCCACCTAAAGGATAAAGGACCCCCAACATCTGTCATATGCTGCCAGATTGAAGACACTCCCACTCTATTCAGTCACATACCGTCTGCTTAGAGGTGACATGTGCCTGACATGCAAGGCCATGTCCAAACAGGGATTAATGGACATGCTCCACCTCAGAATCGGCAGATCCACCTGAACCAGTAGTGCAAGTGACTTACACCTTAGCATGGATGTACGTTGGACATGTTGGAGTGATGGAGTTGTCACTCGGAGACTCCCTATGCTGTGGAATACAATCCCGGTCCATGTGAGGCAGAGCACCTTGCTGGCTGTGTTCAAGAGGTATCTTGACCTGTGGATGGGAGGTCATACGTTAACCCGGGATCGTCACTGTGTCACTGCTGGAGAGAGGCACGACAAAATAATGGGCACAGTACTGTTTCCATATAAGGGGTGGTGTACGCCAACAAACTCTGGGCTAGGCTTATACCTGCCTTAGGGAAGATAGTCTAGTATAACCCTATGTACCTATGAACCTATCTGACCATGTTGCATTATGTTCAGATGTAAACTACTTACAACAGCCTCATCCAACATCAGTAGTGTATTCCACAACATGGGTGTACATTGGCAAACACTACCGATGTGCCCTAGGCCATTTCTAATGCTAGTCGGAGAGTGTGTTTGTCCGTCAACACATTGTAAGTGTAGTTTGCCATGACATATGTCTTGTTTAGTATACTGTGCCTCTGTCTACCTGTGACATAACATTGATACCCAGGGTAAACCTACCATCTCTCATCCACTAATTAGGATTCCTGTTGAGGGGAATCAACGAGTGACTCTACGGATAACTTGTACTGGTAGTTTACTCATGCGTGGAGGTGGCTTCTGTGTTATGGATAATGCAGTACAGCCTGTCCTATGTATGTCAGTGCTGGGGTTCAGGTCCCTCATGTGCATAGCTCCCTGCCATTCAGATTGTACAAGGTGCAGCATGTGCATTGATTCCAGCTTGGACATGGCTTTCTACATCAGGCACAGCTTGCGTCTGGGTGGACAGCATGGCAGTGTGTGGAGCTGCACTCTGTTTAATCAGGCGACACATTACATGTGTTCCAGCTCTTTCATACTCCTGGTGAGGTACTGTTGTGGACTTTACAGTTGCTGGATGTGTCTGCATGAGGTACACCCACAGGGGCTGTTGTGGTCATTTCTAATGCTGATGAAAGATAACTGCAGAACCACAATGACCTCCCCTTAGCTAGATGTCAGAAAGCATGGACCATGCAATCACAAATAAAAACAGGACCCTCTCCACAAAGGGAAAGTGGCTTGTCTGGTGGACCACAGCCATAAACAAACTGTATAACAGATGAGGGATACTAATGCAAGACAGAGCTACATCTCCAAAAGGGAAGACAGCTGTGATTAGCACTAGTAGAAAGCTACATTATGTCATAAAGACATGCAAGGTCAACTTGGGGACATAAATCACCAAAGACAATGAAGGTAACCACACTGCTTTCTTCAGTTATGTCAGACACCTGGTTGGGAACCCTCAGATATGCTCAGAGTTGGTACACAACAACATATATTCCAGTGACCTGACAGATATTGGCAACATTCCAGCGGACAGCTTCAGTGTGATTTACCCCCTCCCTCACCCCCAAAAGAAGATAGTTATCACAGCTGTATGTAACCTCACTGTCATCTTGGATGTCCATGTGAGAGCCGCACTCAGCAAAGACAAGTACACAGCATCAATGGGACCTGATGGTATCCCCAGTTGCATGCTATGTGAACTCCAGAAGGAGCTGGACCCGTATATACAAATGCTATTTAACCTTAGCCTTGCTACGGGATATGTACCTGAACACTGGCGTACGGCAACAGTGGTCCCACTCCACAAAGGAGATGCCTCCACAGACCATGGCAACTACCACCACACAAGCTTAACCAGCCTTGTCTGCAAAGCTATGGGAAGAGTCATTATGGAGCTCTTACACAGAGACATTGCTGACCTACAGACCCTTGATCCCACCCAGTTCAGCCTTGTACAGGGCAGATCCTGCCTTTTGCACCTAGTTGACTACTATGAAACTGTCAGTAGGGCCATTGATGAGGGCTACACAGTCCACACAGCCTACCTGCACTTGGCTAAGGCCTGTGACACAATACCCCACTCAGGCATCATAGACAAGCTCAACAGCTGACATATAACACCATATGTCACAGAATAGGTTGCAAAATGGCTAGGAAACAGAACCCATAAAGTCAACATTGCAGGTGCCTTGTCGGATTCAAAGCCAGTCACAGGTGGTGTCCCACAAGGATGTGTCCTGGGACCCCTCTTAATTGGTATTTACTTTTCAGATGTGAAAGCAAACATAGGAGGGTTGTGGCTGACAAAGTTTGCAGATGACTGCAACCTAGGCACCATAGTGAATACATCAGCTGGCACACACATACTACAGAATGCCATCACAAAGACGGATAGCTGGTGCCAGACTCATGGCCTGAAACTGAATGCAACTGATGTGTAGTCATCCCCTTTGGGAGGAACAAAGTACCCATAGATCAATACATAGACAGACGCCCACTGAGCACAGAAAACAAATCAGACACCTGGGGACACGTGTAGATAGTGACATCTCGTTTGACACCCATGTTGCCAAAGTGGTTAGAAAGACTATCTATCTTGGCCACCTTATCATGGAGGGTTTTCCATCCAGATCATAGGAGGTCATTGTACCACTATACTTCTCCCTTATCAGGCCCATGATTGAATACAAAGCCCCATTTGGTATGTACCTCACCCAGCACTTGCAACAGCTGGAGAGACCCCAAAAGTACCTTACCATGAAGATCAGGGGTCTACAACACATGTCATATGCTTCCAGAATAGAGGAAACCCAGCTTTATTCAGTGTCATACCGCATACTTACCGGTGACCTATGCCTGACATACAAGACCATGTCCAATCAGGATTTGGTGGACATGCTCCACTGCAAGCAATCCAAATCCACCAGAACCATGAGAGCTGAAGATTTGAACCTCAGCACATACATGTATAGGACATGCTGGAGGGACAGAGTCATAACTCAGAGGCATCTCACACTCTAGCAGAGTATCCCAGTTCATGTTGGACAGAGTCCCTCACTGACTCTCTTCAAGAGACATCTGGACAACTGCATATGAGACAGAGGCACAGACTAGACAGAGGCACAGTCATGTTATTCAATTACGTAAGGGGGTCATAATGTGTCACTACTAAGTCAGAGGCACAATATTCGGAATCTATTCTGTACACTTATTACCACTATAAGGGTGGCAATAGCCACATCACTATGGCTAGGCATATACATGCACTAGGGCGGATAGCCTACTAGTAAACTATGACACTATGAAACTATGGTGTATGTGTAGGTATTGTCAGTCAAGCACTATGATGTGGTTTGGGGGGCTTGATATCTCACTGTATTCCAACATTGTTTTGTCTATTCCTTCTAGCATGTCTAGGGATCAGTTGCTAGTGTCCTCTCCTGCTCAGCTGGTGAACCTGGGAATATTGAGGCAATGTTACAATTGCCTCATGTACACTGACAACCCTCTCCTTCTCCCATAAAACACACATACATGTGAGAGATGCAACTATATAGCCAAAGTGGAGGCTGAGCTCTCTCAACATAGGACTAGCAAGACCAGAGAGAAGGTGAAGGTAACCACACACATCACAAACCCAGTCTCACATAGCACTATCACAACTTAAAATCATACACATAGACACACAAAGACATACTCGGAGGCTCTGATCAGAATTCTACCAAAACAGCAGCGGCCACCACAGCAGACACCCACACAACTGCCTCCACAGGGCACAACACATGCAACACATAGACCACAGAGTCAGTGTGCCAAACAGTCACAGCCCTTAAGGCCAAACACAATGCCAGACACACTTGTCATAGGTGACTCCATAGTCAGACACACTGATGTCCCGCTCACCAAATCGAGTACGGAGGAGGTCACAGTAAGCTGCCTATCGGACACTGGAATCCACCACATAATGCAAGCACGCAGGTCACTCAACTGCAAGTACAAGTCTGACCCAGTCATTATCCATGCTGGTGTGAACGACCTGAGATGTACCTCCCTGGACTACATGGAAAGAGACATAGAGGATCCCTCTGATTATGTAGGCCAGGCAGGTATGACCCTGACCTTGAGCAGTATACTACCTTCACCAAGTATGATGCCACATAAACAGAGACAAGATGATCAGCTGTAATAATTTGCTTAAACTATGGTGTCATTCAAAGGGGGTCCAATGTCCGTCTGCCTGGGATGACATGCTGGACAGGCCACGCTGATTTGCAAGGGACGGCTTGCACCTGTCAACCCTGGGCTTCCAGATTTCGGATGATGCTCTTGCCACCCCCATTGTGCCTTTTTTATGCAAGAATCATATTCTACACCTACCACCCTAGAACACAGAAAAGGAAAGACACTAAGGGTAATGCTGCTCAATGCCAGAGGTCTCAACCTCAAGCTGCACACACTCGACGCCCTTCTCAGTATGTAGCACATTGATGTCTGTGCTGTGCCTGAAACCTGGTTCACGGCTTCTGACAGCACCCGGCACTATCGGGTGTTGCCTCATATCATGCGTTCCGCACCAAAATCCGGACAACACCAGGAAGGAGGGTGGGTGTCCATATTCATCAAGGACACCCTCACCTCAAGGTTGGTGGCAACACACGATGCATCGGAGACCATCCAGGTGCCAGTAACCGTAGGCAAGACTGCTCTGCAGTTTGTAGCATGTTACATGCCACCCTCTCAAACTCAGGTACCTCACACAGCTGTCCGAAAACACTGGAGGGGATAACTGTATCTCCAAACACCATCATACTGGGTGATTCCAACTATCCAAATATAGACTGGGATCACTAGTCAAGCCCCAACACTCTAACCCAAAGGTTCCAAGAGTTCATACACTCAAATGCCATGGAACAACTGGTCACCATCCCCACAAGTGGAGACAACATACTAGAACTCATCATCACGAACATGGGGTCACACTGTTCAACACCAGCAGTATACCCATCATTGGTGAGATGGGAGTCCACATCCCACCCACACCCCAGATGGAAAAACAAACAGTGAAGACCATCTCAAATGCCGACTTCACATTTCTAAGGACTGGTGTGGTCTCTTTCAAGGCCCCCAAGCCAGCGGACACCATTACCCAAGCCGCTGTATCACTTACAAATGCCTTCTACCAGCACCTCCAGGACTGCATGGATCAAGCAATCCCAAACAAAACAAAGAATCTTTGTACCACAGGCAAGCATCCAGTCTGGTGGACCCCAGCCATAAACAAGCTCTACAACAAAAGGAAGGAGCTACTACAACATAGAGCGACATCCGTAGAAGGGAAGACACCCCTGCTCATTATGAGTAAAACACTGGGTTCCCCCATACAATCATACAATGCAAGTTTTGGAAGTAAACCCGCTCAGGACTCAAGGGACAATCATGAGGCCTTTTTACCTATGTTTGACACCTGGGAGGGAACTCCCAGATATGCTCAGAATTAGTTCGGAATGATGTAAATATCACTGAACCTACAGACATTGCCAACATACTGGCTGACAGGTTCAGTGCATTTCTCCTCCCCCAACTGGAGGGTATCTACACCAGAGGATTGTAGCCCCCCAAACATCTCCAATGCTGGGGTGAGAACTGCTCTATCCAAGGCGGAAAACACTTTATCCATGGGACCAGATGGTGTCCCCAGTTGTGGGCTCCATGAACTCAATGAGGAATTACACCCGCAGTTAGGGCAGCTGTTTAATCTTAGCCTCACCTCAGGATATGTGCCCAAGGAGTGGCATACGGCAATGGTGGACCCACTTCACAAAGGAGGTGCCTCCACCAATCCCAGAAACTACCATCCCATCAGCTTGACAAGCCTGGTCTGCTAAGCTATGGAGAGGATCATAATGGGAATGATAAATGAAGACATAGGGGACTTGCAGACGTTGGATCCAATCCAGTTTGGCTTTGTCAAGGGCAGATCATGCCTTTTAAACTTGGTTGACTTTTACATGACAGTCACCCAGGCCATTGACATGGGCAAGGCAGTCCACACAGCCTACCTTGACCTTGCAAAGGCTTTCGACACAATACCCCACTCAGGTATCATTGAAAACATCACCAGCTTAAATGTGAGCCCATACATCACAGGATGGGTTGCAAACTGGCTAAGTGACAGAACACACAGGGTCAAAGTTGCTGGTGCCATGTCACACTCCAGAGCTGTCACAAGTGGTGTCCCACAGGGCTCAGTCTTGGGCCCACTTTTGTTCATCATCTACTTTTCAGAAGTACAAGCAAACACAGGAGGATTATGGCTGACAAAGTTTGAAGATGACTGCAAACTGGGAACCATAGTTGGAAACCCATCTGACACAGACATCCTTCAGAAGGGTCTCATAGACACAGATAACTGGTGCCAGAGCCATGGCCTTACGTTAAACGCTAAACAATGCATAGTCATACCCTTCGGGAACAACAGGGTTACCCCTAGTTCCCATCTAGGTGGCAATCCTCTAAGCACAGAAGAGGTTATCAGGGACCTGGGCACCCAGGTTGACAGTAATATTTCATTTGACACTCACGTTGCCAGAGTAGGCCTGGGGCTGTTCCTGCTATTAGGACAGAGGTGTGACCTGGTAGTGTCAGGGTGCTGATGTGGGCTTTGACCCTGTTTTCTATTACAGCACTGATATCTACATTCTCTATACTGTGTGCATTTACACTGCACGCATTTATACTTCTGGCATTGGGTAGCATTACATCTAGGTTACTATCCCTTGTGGTACCTATGAGTTAGGTTTGTGTTTTTTGTGGTTTATGATTGGTGAGGGTGGATGTTAGTCAGGTCCTCAGGTGTGCATATGGACATGGTATTACATTACTTAACACATGGCATTCATGCCTCAGGTGGTGCTGCAGGGCTTCCTCTGTCGGCTGCACATACTACACTCCCTGTACATGTTTGGAAGCAGGTTGTGTCATGTTAGGCATCCCTGTTACTATATGAGTGAGTCAGAGCGGGTATCAGTCCCAGTGTTCCTACTGACCAAGTGTATGTGCTATGCGTTGCCTCTTTGCCAAGGCCAGGGCATACTGGGCACACCTCCTTCTGCCTACTGGGACAAGGTCAGGTTGTTCCTCCTCCGAGTCACCCTCTGCCTGTGGTGGCCTTGGCAATGATGGGGATGTTAGGCCCAGCCCTGTGCTGGTCCTGCTGCAGCTGTTTCCGCAGGATCATATTATGTAGCATAGCACATATCATGACCATTTGGGTACATGTAGTTGGTGTGTACTGCAAGGCTCCACCAGATGTGTCCAGACACCGGAACCGTGACTTGAGCAGCCCAAACACACGCTCTATGACATTACGTGTTTGTGCGTGTGCCTCATTATGGCGTTCCTGTTCAGGTGTGTGTGCATTTCTGATGGGTGTCATCAGCCACTGCTCAAGTGCATAACCTGCATCCCCCACTAGGTGTCCGTGTGGGAAGTCCCCACTGGCAAATAATTGGTACAGCTGCGTCAGATGCCAGATGTGGGAATCGTGGTAGCTCCCAGGGCAGCCAGCACACACATTCATTATTATGCCCTGGGCATCACACACGACCTGGCAGTTGATGGAGGGGTATCCCTTGCGGTTAATGTAGACTCTACCCCGCTCACCAGCTGGTGCTTTGATGCATACGTGCGTGCAGTCTATTGCACCCAGCACCTCAGGGTATCCCGCTATTTGCTGGAAGAGACGCATATTGCTGGCCACAACCTCACGGTCATTAGGGACATATATATGATCACCGACATGTGCTGACATGGCATCCAGGAACTGGTGCAGTACCCTGGAGGCTGATGCCTGTGATATCCCCATCATATCACCAGTTGGTCTCTGGAAGGTACCTGTTGCTAGTATTCTTAGGCCAACACATACCTTGGTTTCCACTGGGATGGGTTCCCCTCTGTTGGTTCTGTGTGTGAGATGTGGCCTGCACAGCTCAACAATCTGCTGCAGAAGGTCTCTGTCCACTCTGTAGCGCTCTACTATCTCCAGCTCATGTAACCCATGGTAGGTGACCCTGGGCCTGTAGTTGTCTGTCAGCATCTGCATTGTCACCACCCTCAGCAATTTGCCTTTGCCTGATTATAACAGCTATGGCAGCCCCTAGCATTTCTGCTCTGAGTTCAGCTTTCTTCAGTTTTCAATTCTGATAGCTTATTTTCTTGCAGTATCTCTTGTGAGAAACACCCTGCACTGCTCTTTGCAGTGTTTTAAATGCTGGGTTGGGCTTCTAGTCTGCCTGCATAATTGCCTGCTTCCAATTGTTTCCAACAATTAACTGCAGCAGTATCCTCTGGCAGTTTCCGTGTATTTTAGTTGTTTCCTGTTTCCTCTCTGTTTCCTGAGGGGGAGCAATGTGCACACCAGCTTAAACACGCTCACAGTCACTTAAACGCGCGCACACATCCCTACACGGTGTTACACGCGCGCACACATCCTTACACGGTGTGAACTAGGCTGATTCATGTTAAAATGCACGCACACTGCCTTACACACGTGCACACCCGGGCAAACCATTGTAAACGGTTTGCAACACACTCCCATATGTTGAGCCTGCCTTACACGTGCGCACACGCGCGCATGCATGTATTTTAAGAAACTTTGAGTGTAGGGATAGCGTAAACCTTCAATTTCTTGACTTTCCTAGTGTTCTGTTGGGACACACCTCCCTCCCTGAAGTCTGTCTGTCATCTTTCACCTTACATTGCCCTCCAATCTGGTACATTTGTATCTATCCTTCCCCCCCCGTGATGTCACCTACCTCTTACTCTGTTCCTCCCCCTTCTCTAACTCTTACACTACTCAGAAAGTGCTCATTACCTATGTAGCAGTGTGATTCAGTATTGTAACCTTCATTTACATAGGATTGCCTAGTAATGACTAGTTACATGTCTTACACGGAGCTTCCCCCCCTTGACAACCACTAAACGGAGGCCATATTGTTTTTGGTCTGCAAGTCCCTCCATTGACATTCCATGTAATACATAAATCACACAATTGTGGGCTTATAAGCTTCGGTTTTTAGTTTTAGGTAGCGCACCCCGTTTGCTGGTGCGCTGCAGTTAAACCTCAAAATCCCGTGAAAAAAAAAAAGTTATATAACATATTTTTGCAAAAGTTTTTCATGCCAATGGCCACATATTTGGCCATTGGCATGCTTAATGAAACAAATGCACCCTTTATTTGGAGCTGACATAGCTCCGTTTTTAATTTTGCAGAAATGTACTCAGTTGTCAGCTGAGTACATTTCTGCAGCTAACACGTCCGTTACATGGACTGGTTTCTGCTTCGTGGATCGCTCAGATACCTCATTTGCATATATTTGAGCTGCAAATGAGGTATTGAGCATTTCCACGCCCAGTCCGTGTAAGAGACGTATTAGCTGTCTCTTACATGGAGATTTGGGCTGTTCCTGAATCAGGAGGCTTACACGGAGGCTTACACTACTCTTGAAATCCGTGTAAGCCTTCCTGAATCTGGCCCTGTATCTTTCAGACCTTACTTATTCATCTGAGGTGTTCTACAGTCTATATGCTGATGATCTGAAATTGGGTAAACTGATTACAAGTGTTACAGATAAGGCATATCTGCAAAATAATTTGACTAAATTGACCATTTGGATACAGGAGAATAATATGTTGATAAATACATCAAAAACTAAGCATATGAGATTTGGGAGACATAAACTGAAAAGTGAATATTTAATACAGCACACGGTGATTGAAACTGTAGACTCATTTTAGGACCTGGGTATATGGGCAGCTTAAGCTATGAGTTTTTCTAATCATATCAACAAATTGGCTAATGATAATTATAGAACTATAGGTTGTATAAAAAGATTTATAAAGTCTAGGAAACCCTATAGGAAAACACGCATGAATAAACTGGAAAGAGTACAGTGGAAATATACCAAGGACATCCATGGATGTAAAAATCTAAGTTATTATGAAAGACAAAAATATCTGAACTTGTACAGTGTCTCTTACTGATATTTAAGAGGAGATCTTATTCAGATATATAGGGCATTTAGGGAGAACTACCTCTGAGAATGTTTGGGGTTATCAAAAAGTACTAGGGAATCATCAGATAACCTATGTAGTAGATTCTATAGAAATGAGAAGTGTACTAAGTGGTTCTCTGACAGAGTGGCTGATGCTTGGAACAGACTACCAAATTACATTAAAGCAAGTAATAGTTTTAAATATTTTTAAGAACAGCCTGGACATTTATTATGGGAACAAGTGTTTTGGTATATTGGAAAGCAAGAAGGACATTAATGCCCATGCTTGAGACATTTGTATGTATATATTAAGTACCCATGAAGTGATAAGGGATTTATGATCACAGGTTGACCATGACCTTAACTTTGACCACAATGTGTCTACCATTGTAAGGAAAGCTTTTCACATAGCTCACTTGATTACTAAAGGCATCATCTCAAGAGCAAAAGAAGTTATAATCCCCATATACTTGGCACTTATCTGGCACATAATTGAGTATAACACACCATTTGGTATGTACCATACTATGCACCTACAGCAATTAGACAGTCTAAATAACAAAGAAAAAACTCCTGTGACCAACACGGCTATAAATCCAAACATTTTAATAGCAGATGAATTGGCGCATTTTACGTACTAATGCAGAATTAAGAGACAAGGTTGGAGACATACCTAGTTTCACATTTCATCATAATTTTTCTCTGAAGAGGCAGTTGTGTTATAAGAATAGGAACCTCAAAGATAATTTACTGCCCTCAGAATGGAAAGGCACCTTTCCATGTAGGAGGTGTAAAGCTTGTAAATATTTATATTCTAACATCCTGTTTTATATAATTTGTTAGAATTTCCTTTCATAGGTTCATAGGTAGGTACTAGGCTATCTGCCCAAGGGCATTTATAAGTCTAGCCAGAGTGTGTCGGCATTCACCGCCACATTGATTAATTAACAGATCCTCTGTCAAGCAGAGCCAATGAAGTGATCCCAGGGGTGTAGTTTCTGTTACCCATCCACTCGTCAAGGTTTCTCTTGAAGAGTGTTAGTGAGGGGCTCTGCCTGATGTAATTTGGAATTTTGTTCCAAAGCATGGGAAGTCTCTGTGACAGGAATCTATCCCTCCAGCATGTTCTATTAATTGTTGTGCCGAGGTTTAGCTCACTAGAGCGCGTGGCTCACAGTGACTTGGATTTCTTTAGGTGGAGCATGTCCATCAATTCTGAGTTGGACATGGCTTTGTAAGTCAGGCAGAGATCACCTCTGAGTAAGCAATATGCCACAGAGTACAGCTGGAGTTTTTTCAGTCGGGCTGCATAGGACATATGTTTTGTGGTCTTTCCAGCTGTTGGAATTGTCTTGTGAGGTACATCCCAAATGGGGCATTGTACTCTATGATGAGTCTAATAAGTGATGAGTAGAGGGGCACTATAACCTCTTTATTTCTCGATGCGAACCCTTTAGTAATTAGATGGGCCACATAGCAGGATTTCCTAACTACTTTGGCAATATGATTGTCAAAGGAGGGATTACTATCTACCCGGGTCCCCAGATCTCTTATTACCTCTTCTGTATTAAGGGGGCTGCCACCTATGTGGTAATTCATGGGTGTTTTGTTTTTCCCCAAACGGGATGACTATGCATTTTTTGGCATTTAGCTTGAGGCCATGACTTTGACACCAGGTGTCCGTCTCAGTAAGGCCCTTTTGGTGGATGTCAGTGTCAGCCGGAGAGTCAATTATGGCTCCCAGTTTGCAGTCATTGGCGAACTTGGTTAGCCATAGTCATCCTGTGTTTGCCTGTACTTCTGAGATGTATATGCTGAACAGTAGGGGTCCCAAGACTGAGCTTTGTGGGACAACACTTGTGACTGGTTTAGAGTCAGACCTGGAGCCTGCTGTTCTTACCGTTTCAGTTCTGTCTGTAAGCCAGTTGGCAACCCATCTCATGATGTAGGGGTTTATGTTCAGGCTGGTGAGTTTTTCTGTAATACCCGAGTGGGGAATGGTGTCAAAAGCCTTGGTGAGGTCAAGGTAGGCTGTGTGAACCACCTTTCCCTCATCTATGGCCTTGGTGACTGTCTCAAAGTCAACCAGGTTTAGTAGGCATGATCTACCCTTAACAAAGCTGAACTGGGTTGGGTCAAGTGTTTGGAGGTTCCCAATGTCTTTAACGAGTTCCATGATGATGCGCTCCATAGCCTTACAGACCAGGCTAGTCAGGCTTGTGGGGTGATAGTTACCACTGTCAGTTGTGGCCCCTCCTTTGTGGAGAGGAATAACCGTTGTGTGCCATTCTATGGGCATGTAGCCTGTGGAGAGGCTGAGGGTGAACAGTGTGTTTAGGTGGGGGGTTTGTTCTGTAGTTCGTGCAAGATGCAGCCTGAGACACCATCTGGTCCCATTGACACTGTGTTTTTGGCTTTTGAAAGGGCTGTTTCACCTGTGCATCTGTGATTTTTGGGACACTACACTTTTCTGGTATTGTTGTGGGCCCTTTTGGAGGTGAGGGGGGGTGAAGTTTGCACTGAATCTATCTGGCAGGATGTTGGCAATATCAGTAGGTTCAGGATATTTTGTGCTATTTTGCACTAGTTCAGTGCGTATCTGCGAGTTGCCACTTAGATTCTTAACATAGCTAAAGAAGGCTTTTTGGTTATATTTTGAATATTTATTTTTCTTTCGAAGTTAGCCTTGGATGATTTCATGAAGGACTTCAGTTTCTTACTGATACTGATCAGGGATGTGTCTCCTTCTTGGGATTTGCTTTTTTTCTGAACTAGTTTCCTCCTTCTATTGTATAGCCTGTTTATTGCAGGGGTCCACCAAACTGTTTTCCTTCTCTTAGAGGAGTGAGTCTTGGTTTTGTTAGGGATGGCATGATCCATGTATCCTTGTAGGTGCTCATAGAGTGCATTTGTAAAGGTTTCTGCATCTTGGGCAGCGTTATCCTTTAGTGTGGGGGCTGTGAAATTTATCACCTCTGTCTTAAGTAAGGTGAAGTTTGCTTTAGAAAAGTTTTTTACTGTGATTTCCTTAGTTGGAGGTGGCGGTGGGGTGTGGACATTGAGTGATTAGTTTATGGTCTGATCCTAACCAGTGACAGGTTGACCTCTGGTGTAGAACATCTGTTGCCCATGTTGGTGATGACCAGGTCCAATATGTTTTCACCTCTGGTAGGGGAGTTTACCAGCTGATCCAGGGCGTTTGAGTTGATGAATTCCAGGAAGCGCTGGGCCTGGGAATTTGTACTCTAGTAGTTTTCCCAGTGAATGGTAGGGTAATTGAAATCACCCAATATCAGGGTGTTTGGTAGGACCTTCATGTTTTCCAGTGTCTCCAAAAAGGTGGAGTGGTGGTCCTGGGTCATGGAGGGTGATCTGTAGCAGGCCACAATTTGCATTGCCGATTTGCCCGATGTTAGTTGCACATGGATGATCTCAGAGGTATCATGCTGTGCCACTAACCTAGAGGTGAAGATATCCTTGATGAATATGGATACACCCCCTCCTTTTGTGTGTTGTTCTGTGGCCGAAACGTGGTACAAGTTGTAGCCCGGTAGTGCTGGGGTGCTCTCTGGAGCCTTAAACCAGGTTTCAGTTACTGCACAGATATCAATGTTCTCCATACTGAGGAGTGCTTCAAGTGCATGCATTTTGAGATTTAAACTTCTGGTGTTGAGTAGCATAACCCTCAGTTTTTTGTTAATTGTGCTGTTTACAGAGGTGGGTTTGACTTTTGAGCCTTGCCTAAGAAAGGCACTATGGGGGTAGCAAGATCCTTGGCCAGTATTCATGGCTTGTCAAGCATGTCGTCCCAGGCTG
The DNA here is from genome assembly GCF_019279795.1 of Protopterus annectens. Taxonomy (NCBI): domain Eukaryota; kingdom Metazoa; phylum Chordata; order Ceratodontiformes; family Protopteridae; genus Protopterus; species Protopterus annectens. The sequence continues at coordinate 1,212,255,202 of NC_056735.1, forward strand.
ACAAACACTGGATCCCCTTTGACACCAGAAGCTTAGCCAATTGTTGAAATTGATCATTTTTTCTTTATACTGAGGTATCATTCTTGGTGATGGCAGGATGCTACTCAGGGTCAGGTTCATACCAGCCTGGGCTACATGATCAGAGAGCTCTTCCATGTCTTTTTTCATGTAGTCCAGAGAGGTACGTCTCTGGTCATTCACACCAACATGAACAATGACAGAGTCATATTTGTACTAATTCTGGAGTGACCTGAGTGCTTGTGTTGTGGTGTATTCTGGCTCCCAACAGGCAGCTAACAGTAACCTTCTCCTTGTCCAGCCTAGTGAGTGGGACGTCAGTGTGCCTGACTATAGAGTCACCTATTACTAGTGTGTTAGGTATGTTATTTTGCCTTAAGGTCTGTGATTGTGGGCTGGAATCACTCCTCCAGGGACAGATAGGTTGCTCAAAGCTCCCCTCTCTCACAGGTGAACAGAGAAACTTCCTTCTAGCCAAGTAAGGTATGGGCAACTCAGAAACTAGTATCACAGCCCTGAATTCAGAACTAGCCTGAAAACTGGACTATACTAGCTTAGACAGGTGGGAAACAAGGATTTTTTTTTTTTTGAAAGATAAGGCAAAAACAGTAAAAAAATGCACTCTAAACAGCTCTAAATGACTACAAACGATCAGAAAAGGCTATTGCACTTTAGTGTGTAGCCTACAACAGTTAAACAAAAAGTGCAGGCAGTCAGATAAGTACAATATGTGAAAAAAACAAGCTTTTAAATCACAATAAATGCTGGAAAATCTGCGTTTAGGCGGAAAACAGTTAAGTACAGCAAGAAAGTACAGAAAACTGATAATCACTCCAAAGTCTCTCTCCTATGCTAGAAGGCTTGTATCAGTTTAAGGCGTTCTAGTGCTACCTGTAGGTTAGTTACAGGAAAGGTGGGAAACAAGCGCAGATGTGGTCTTTTAAACCAGAAAGTTGAAAGAGACGGACAAATTGTCCAAATGGTCAATAAACTACAATTTCTGGGCCAAGAACCTCACATCTCGTGGTAGACAGGCTACCTAGTGCTTACCACTCCCACTGATAAGCTAGAAGGATTTCCTCCAACACAGAAAGGCTTGCGGGGCTCAGAAGCTAACAATCCTGGATATAGCAACTCTGTATCTGGACTAGGCTAGTTACAGGAAAGGTGGGAAACAAGCGTAAGTGCGGCTTTTAAACCAGAACATTAAAAGAGATGGAAAAAAATGCCCAAACGGCCAGTAGCTACAATTTCTGGGCCAGGAACCACTCCTCTTGTGGTAGATAGTCTACCTAATGCTTACCACACCCACTGATAAGTTAGAAGGCTTCCCTCCAACACAGAAAGGCTTGGGGGGGGCTCAGAAACTTACAAAGAGTCCTGGAATACAGCAAATCTGTACCTGGACTAGACTAGTTACAGGAGAGGTAGGTAACAAGTACAAACGTAGGCTTTTAAGCCAGCAAGTTGAAAGAGATGGAAAACTGCCCAAACGGCCAAATAAACTACAATTTCTAGGCCAAAACTCACTCTTCCCATGGAGGATAGGCTACCTAGTGCTTACCACTCCCATTGATAAGCTAGAAGGCTTCCCTCCAACACAGAAAGCCTTGGGGGCTCAGAAGCTTGCTAACAATCCTGGATACAGCAACTCTGTAACCGGACTAGGCTAGTTATAGGAAAGGCGGGAAACAGGCACAAGTACGACTTTCAAACCAGAAAGTTGAAAGAGATGGAAAAAAACTACTCAAACAGCCAATAGCTACAATTCCTGGGCCCAGGACCACTCCTCTTGTGGTAGATAGGCTACCTGATGCTTAACACTCCCACTGATAAGCTAGAAGGCTTCCCTCCAACACGGAAAGGCTTGGGGGACTCAGAAGCTTACAGAGAGTCCTGGATACAGCAATTCTGTACCTGGACTAGACTAGTAACAGGAAAGGCAGGAAACAAGCGCAAACTCAGACTTTTAAATCAGAAGGTTGAAAGAGATGGAAAAGCTTCCCAAATGGCCAATAAACTATCTTTTCTGGGCCAGAAACCACTCCTCCTGTGGTAGATAGGTTACCTAGTGCTTACCACTCCCATTGATAAGCTAGAAGGCTTCTCTCCAACACAGAAGGGCTTGGGGGGGGCTCAGAAGCTTACCAACAGTCCTGGATACAGCAAGTCTGTATCTGGACTCGACTAGTTACATGAAAGGCAGGAAACAAGCTTAGAATTTTTTTTGTTACAGAAAAGCAGCTAAAATAGTAAATACAATTCAAATTGTAGTGCAGGCCAGCACACCCGAGCGTGTAGCAACACTACGGTAATACAGTTCAAATAAATGCAATTAAATTAACAAATGACTAAAAAACAAGTGTAGAAGGCAGTAAATTAGAAGGCTATTAACAATCAGTAATACGTGCAGAGTAAGAATGACTGAATAGATAACAGCATACAGAAGAGTAAGAGCAGATGAATAAGATATATATATATATATATATATATATATATATATATATATAGGAAGGAACAGAGCAGGATTAAGAGGCTACAGGGGTTGTCCTTCCCAAATGCTCTCTTTGTACACAGTAGGAGTGCCTGAAATCAGAATATGATCTCACTGCACTCAGTTGAGTGAGCAAATGAGATGGGGCCAAAAGGAGTATTCAAATACAAATCTACAAGAGGGGCGGGCAATTTCAAAGCCACCAGCATTAACACCAAAACAAGAACAGGGAGGGTGAGTGGGGAACTAACTGTAGAGAGACAGCCACAACTTCAGTTGAGTTAATATTCAGTGAAAATCACAAATAAATAAATTAAATACAGTACTATATGCAAAAGAGCAGATGAAAGTGTACTTAAATTCACTTGTACGTCTAGCTGATTTCAGGTAGATGTTGGCCAGCCAAAGCTCTGATACTAAGCAGAGATAACTTGAAATGTACCACGTATATAAGGCAAGACCGGTGTTAGTGATGAGCTGAAACTACCCCCCCCCCCCCACTGCTATCAATGGCTACACAGAAATTCTAAAAAGTACTCTGTAGAGAGACAGCCACAACTTCAGTTGAGTTAATATTCAGTGAAAAACACAAATAAATAAATTAAATACAATACTATATGCAAAACAGCATATAAAAGTGTACTTAAATTTCACTTATACGTCCAGCTGATTTCAGGTAGATGTTAGCCAGCCAAAGGTCTGATATTAAGCAGAGATAACTCAAAATATACCACTTATATTTCTATGCTGATTGTCTAACTAGAAATGTGGTTTATTATGCTTTTTGTCAGATTTGCCATGCTTTTTATATTGGCAAAACTAATCATTGTTTTAAAGAGAATCCTTGAACATCTTAATGATATCAGGAATGTAAAGCTTAGCAATGCATTAGAGCAGCATGTTCATGATTTGGGTACTAACCATAAGTTCATTTTTTTTGTTCTAGAATTGATTTCTGATGATATCAGAGGTGCAGATATTAGAAATAAGTGAAGGAGTTAGGGTGGATTATGGAACTGAGAGCAGACATGTTTCCAGGCATTAATGGGAATACCTCTTTAAAACCTGTTTTGAAAGCACGACCACACCTCCATTGAAATGCAATGGTGTTTGGCGTGTTGTAGTGCTTTTGGTTTGGACAAGAGTAAGTAAGCTTTAGAAGTGCTCATTATTTATTTATTTAGTTGTGTTTTTAATGGCAGTGTCATTTTGTTATTTACACCAGTAACATGTTATATAATTGGAATTATTTACTGTGTATGTATTATGTTATCGTTTTTTATTGCTGATAAGCTTTTTCCTGCTGCAGGCAGTGGGATTTGATTTACGGCAAAGGTACATCATCTATCATAGATGGTTGTAGGTTGAAGTTACTGTTTTTTTATCCTTAATTTAATATGTTTTTAATTCTATATATCCCTGTATCTCATGTGTGTACACAAGATTTTGGGCAGTTATGTACATAAACAGTAATGTGTTCTTTGTGTCAGCTGTATTTGAACATATTTTCCTTTAAGTTAGTACTGTGTGAATATGATTCACAATTATGATTGGTCAGTCTGGCCTTTAAATCTGCCTTAATGATTTGTTTTATTCATGGCCTGATGAGGTGGTCATTTTAACAGCTAAAGCGCTTACCAATTGCTTGTCATTTTTCGGCTGCTATTAAAACATTTGGATTTATAGCAGTGTTGGTCATAGGAGTTTTTACTTTGCAATTTAATCTGATTGGTGTCTCAGTGACCTTTGCTCTGCAGGGCAGCATTTTATTTGTTTGAGTAATTAGAGAGACCTCAGAGTTTTCTAACAAAGAAGACCAAGGGCCTCCAGCGTACGCCTTACATAGACCAACTAAGATCCCTATCACTATACTCTGGATCATATAACCTTCTTAGGGGAGACTTATGCCTGGCCTACAGAGCAACCCAAGACCCAAACCTAATGAACTTACTGCATATATGTAAATCAAATGGGTCAAGGGCTACTCATTTCAGGGAATTAAATATGGCCTGCGGCTTAAATAAGACATGCTGGAGGGGACAGATTTATCTCCCAGCAACTGCCACATCTTTGGAACAGGTTACCAATTCATATGAAACAGAGCACCTCTGTGACGCTGTTCAAGAGGAACCTGTATGAGTGGATGGGGCACCATAAATTCTTACTGGGGATAGCTCCCACAACCCTCCTGGACATCACTAAACACAGTCTTGGGATTTGACTAGTACTTCTACGGTATTACATTGGTGGAAACAACTAGGCTTAAAATGACCTCTGGGTGGATAGTATAAGTAATCTTCTGTGATCCTTTGATCATTGGCAAACATTCCCTCACTCCAGCCTTGCTTTAACCAAATGCTGCTGGTGTAAAACAATGCTTTTATTCTAAGAAAGTTACTAAAATTCGTGGAGTAGTGGGTATTTAGGCAAAAATCTCCAAGGTAATTTATTTAAATATCTTTGTTTCAGGGATATTTAAAAAAATGCTCAAGAATATCTAGTGCAGCTGCCTGAAAATGCTTTATTATAGTTGCTGGGGGATCAACCAGATAACACAACAAAAAGTTAGTAAAGTGTGGCATTTTTCTCTAATAGTTTAATGGCAACTATATAATTGTATTGAATGTACTTAACATTGCACAACTATTGTAGCCAGCATCCAAGATTGTACATCTTTAGCAACGCAGGTTAGGGGAACATTTTTTAGAGGTATTACAGAGTAGGGCTTTAGGAATGGGATGGAAGCCTTGATCTTGGAGCTCAGGCTCTAGGCGCAGGTCAGATCTTTGCAGATTTAGCTGTAGCTGCAAAAGAGTTAAAAGGATGGCAATGAAATATATGGACCTATCCCTTGCACTCCCTCATACACATTTGTATACTATTCATATATATGTAAGAGGTATTTTATATTCCTTTTCTGTTCACTAAGACAGTGAATTACACACCAACTCTAAGAATGCATAAAACAGTATACTGTATTAGGTAATATGAAAAGACTATTGTGAAATGACTGAGTGAAAAGAAAGTGACTCAGAACAGAATGAGTAACCTTTTAGTGTACCACCCTCTGGGCCAGGGAGGCAACAATGATCCAAAATGCACATCAATTATGTTGAGTACACAAACCTGAGTTGTTTGGTTTGGCCCCTTCAGAACACTAATACTTATGCTTCCAGTCCTCCTTTCTTCTGTCATTACTTCTGTCTGGGTTCTTTTTTCTTTTTGTTTTAATTTTCCTTCTTCAGTTTTCCAAATTAAACAGCATCAACCACAAAAAGTAACCTCATAAAAATATATTTATAACTGCACTTGTGCCTCTTTAGTCTCCATACCTAGCCAAACTGCAGCATGACAGCCTTCAACTTGCAGAATGGGTGCCCTCTAAGCACAGTAGACAATTGATAGTGCAAAAGCCAAGAGCTCAATCAGTAGTGCCTTGCTAAAGTGCTCTTTCATCAAATACGAATGCTGCACTAGATAGTTTCGTCCTTGTTCTGAGCTACAGAGACTTCAGACATAATTTTATCAATACAGGGACCACCTCTTGCATGGGATGTATGTGCGATTTCCCCTTCCAAAAAAAAAGTAATTCACAATTTTGGAGCTTAACATGGTTTTCATTGAAAGTGTTTTGATATTGTGCCATGAAGTTAACTCATTTCCAGTCCAAACTGAGCTTCCATCATGTAAAATCTACATATGTGAACCACAGCATAGGTGTACAGTTTATGAATTATAAGGAAATATCATTTTACTAAGGTTATCACTGCACTAACATTTATGCCATATGTCTGAATCTTTCAGTGCAAACTTAGAAGACTCATTGAAGATTCCTGTTATGCACTCCACAAGAACACTCTGACAATAACACCAGATCGGTGGGGAAAAGCTAAATTGCTTAATTGTGATTTGACAGAAATGGAAACATACCACTTTTAAATTACAAAATCATTCCCCGGGATCAGATTCTGGCCAAAGATGTAAAAAGCCCTGAAGGAAGCTTCTGAAACTTCAGTTCAGTTTGCAGCGCCAGAGGTGCTAGCCAGGAGAAAGAATGAATGTGACTAGCTAACACTGGCTTGTCCGTGGCAGGGAAGGAAGGAAATGGTCAGAGTTCTACCGTAGGACTGACCTCTGGCAGAAGGCCAGCATGTCACTCCACGCACAGTGATTTGCAGGGGTTCAAACTCTGACAGGCAGTACTAAATACTTCAACCAGGGTGCCTGAGTGTTGAAGCATGCACCAGCCTTAGTGGTCCAGCAGTGTGACACTGCACTGAACCTGCCACATTCCAGATGAAGAGGTCTGCCTCTATTACATCCCTCAAATCTAAATTCATACCCACAGGCTTTTACCTTTATGCAAATAAACCTTCCCCTTTTTCTAACAATTTACTATCATCCAGCAACATTCACCTCAACCATGGCCCATCTAGCCCAATCACAACAAACACCTGTCTCAGTAAACATCTCTCTATCTTTGCTATTAACATACAAAGTCTACCTAATAAATTACAGAACTACACTCCCGGATCACCCACCAATCACTATACATCCTGGCCCTATCTGAAACTTGGCTAAAACCACATATTTCTAACACTGAAATACTACCACCCCACTACAACATCTATCGCCAAGACAGAACCACCAAAAAAGGTGGAGGTGTCCCAATTATGTATTCTGAACACCTTAAACTATTCCACTGCCAGTAACTTTGCCTAACTTTCAACAAGCTGAACTATTACTTCTAAACTGTCACCACAACCCCCATAAGAAATTCGCCATTGCCTTTATCTATATCTCACCTGGAAACAACATTCCCATCCTCTAATCTGTTCTAGCATGGATTTCTATTAATATCCCTTATGACACCTTACGACTAGATGATATAATTATCGACTTGCAAAAACTATCCTCTACCTCTCCCTCCCTTCAAATCAACCTACACAGCTTCCATCAACTTATCACAACTTCTACCCACTTCAACAACAACAATACCAAAGACTGGATTCTTACCTCTCACCCCACCCTGTATCATGACCCCAGAGCCCTGACCAACTCCTTAAGTGACCCTATCCAAGTCCAATGTTACTCTTCCAAAATACTTAAAGTCCATCATTTTAGAGAATGTCACAAGCTTTCTTCTTTCAATCCTGAAACCTTCAATAACAGGCTCACTTCCATAAACTGGGGTTTCCTTAAGTACCTCCCTCTTAATGAAGTCATTTTACACTTTAATCGCATTTTTCTTGATATACTTGACTCTTTAGTTCCTCTTAGAAATGTGAGAATCAAAGCCACCTACTCACCTTGGCTCACCAAAAACACCCCATCTCTCATGAAAGAAAGAGACATAAATTGGAAGAAATAGCTAAAAACTAAATCAGTAACATCCCTACAAAAATATAAAGAACTAAGAAATCTAGCAAAAACAGCAATTAACCAAGACAAGAAAACTTACTTTTATAATCCCCAGTTCTCCCAAAAGTCTGTACCCAAAAAATTCTGGCATACCATCAATCTTAAATCCAGGTCAGCCTACCACCCCCATCCTCTACCCTAATAATTCTCCCTTAGAAACTGCCACCTTACTTAATACCCACTTCATTGAATCTATTCAAAAACATACCCAGCCCTCCCAAAGCCATAGCACTCACCACTAACCACTCACTACACATGCAACACAACCCCTTTCTCTCTTAACCCCATCTCTACATCGTCACTTGTACTAAAACTGAAACCTTGTTCGCCCTCTAACAATAACCTCCCTCCCCTCTTAAACTGTCTGCTCATTCCATAGCCTATCCTGTCTCTGTCCTAATAAATAGATCTATCCAAGAGTCTACTGTCCCCGACATCTGTAAATCTTTCTACACCATTCTGCTTCACAAAGGAGGTAACCACTGAGCCCTCTAACTACAGACCCATTGCCATCCTATCTCCTCTACCAAAATCCTCGAAAAAATATATTCATAATCTGCTTTTAACTCACTTTATTAATGAAAATCTTCTGACTCCCACTCAACATGGCTTTAGGCCACACCACAGCACCTCCACTGCCCTCCTATCCTTCAATCACACTGTTTCTGAAGCCAGGGACAAAACCTTCCTTGTGTCTTGCCTCTTTCTTGACCTCTCTAAAACATTTGATACTGTCTCCCATTCCAAGCTACTTACTAAGCTTACTGACTTTAATCTCTCCCCCTCTACCAGTCACTGGTTCTCAAGCCATCTATCAAATAGGCTCCAGTCTGTCAGATGGCAATCTGCTTGCTCCCCTTTCCTACCTATCCAAACTGGTGTTCATCAAGGCTCAATCTTGGCCCCTTCCTATTCAACATCTTCACCAATCATCTTCACTCCTTCTGCAACACCTCTCTGATACAGTATGTTGATGACACTACTATTATCCCTTGTGCTGACAACATCTCTAAACTTCTTTCTATCACCCAAAACTCCTTCTCATCTGTGGAAAAATGGCATCAACTTGTACTCAACCCCCCAAAAACTAAGCTCCTACTATTTCTCCCCACCTTAAATCCACCTTTATTATTTCTTCGCTAGATAACACTCTCATCAAAGATGAGCCTCACACTAAGTTACTGGGTACAATAATCAATGATCAACTCAAATTTGACATCCATTTCCAACACTGTATCAAAAAACTAACATGAAACTGGGTCTTCTCTACAGGAATAAGAAATTTCTTGCTCCCAACTGCAGACCCACCTTTGCCCAAGCCAGTGTCCTTCCGTGTTCCCTCTATGCCTCCCCTATCCTAACTCACCTCCAGTCAAACCTTCTCTCCAAACTAGAACAAGCTTACAATAACATAGCCAGATTCGCCAGTAACCAGCTTTATAAATCCCATCATTGCCTTGGCTTGCCCTGAAACAGCTTCAATGGCTAGAATTCCCTCAGCTCTTACTACTTGCCCAGCTGCAGCTGACACATTACCTACTCAACAAACTGCTAGTCTGCCCACCACTCTCTACCTTAGTATCCCCTTATACCCCAACCCGGTCTCTTCATAGTTCTGACCACACCTTCTAAACATCTATAAACCCAACAAAACATATAGTAAACTCCTCTGTAAAGACTCTGTGTCCCTTGCATGGAATAGGCTACCACCTCACATTCGTAGCATCACTAGTTCCAACTGCTTTAAAACTGAAGTCAAGCATTTCTTTCTGAACTCAAAAGGCTGCCCATGCCTAAATCCTCCATAATCTGCATTTTCCTTTCTTTTTCTTTTCACTGCCTGTCTACATCTAATAATTTAATGACTAATCTGCACACTAGACAATACTACATTATGCTACTTGGGTAAGATGCATCATTATTGTAAATACTTAAATGTACTAGTTGTATTTACTTCATTTTGTTTAATTTTTACTACAGTTATTCATTTCACTTGATTACTGCATATGTAATGTTTGCTTATGTTGTATTGCTGCACTGTTTTTCTTGGCTTTTGTATATTACCTACTATGTTATCTTTGGTACTTGCGTATTATCGCAACCACATTCTCCGACGTGTTGGACTTGCTTGTCTTTTACTCAAACAATGACAAGGAAGTGTAATCAGGAAGGGTAGACTGTAAAAAACTATTCTGGGATGTTGGTGGTGGCTTTTTAAAATGAGTAAGGGTTCAAATTTGAGGATTTGTGGCTAGCGTGCTTGAAAGATGTCAAGCATTGAATTCAGCAAGCGATCCCAGTGGCTGCCTGTATATACATACGTTGGCCTGAAAGGAGTGTGGGCAGTCATAGCGTACGATGTTAGACATACACACACATACTCACAGTTCCAACGCATTAGCTGCTTTCGAGCATGCTAGCCACAAATCCTAACATCTGCAAACCCTTACTCGTTTTACAAACCCGCCACCAAGATCCCACAAGATCGTGTTTTAACAGTCTACCCTTCCTGATTACTTTGTAAGAAGTTAGACTGGGTACTGCTTTGCTTTTCTTTCCTGATGCTTTCTGTTCTCAGGGCAAAGGCTGAGAAAAAGGAACGTGGAACACGTTTTAAGTGGAATGGGGGACTTGCTTAACTGACATCTTGAGATGCTGTCAGTAAATGGGGAAACCTGTTTTTCAAACCTTATTTTTTTCATCCGCTGAAGTGAGAAACCTTCCTAAAAACAAGAACACATTAAAGAAAACATGTCTTTGAGGTTTTGTCATACTTCATTGGTCCCAGCTGACACAAGGAGAAGCAACCAGCATTAGAGTGAAAATGTGGTTGCGATAATACGTAAGTACCTTATCTTTATATGTTTGTATTGCTGGAGCTTTTTGCATCGGGTCTCCACTTAAAATGGGCAATTAGCTCAGATGGACTAACCCGGTTAACAAATGTCAAATAAATAAATAAATCGGAGGGAATAAGATCACATTATAAAATTCAGCCCTGTACACATAATGGGAGTTCAGCTCTCATCCCCCTCCACTACCAAGATTCTTATGATGAAATGGGCAGAACAGATGGACCTATATGAACTGCAGGTTAGATGGGTAGCAGGAAAATTGGTCAGGAAAAAAATCAATTTCACTGTAATTTACACAGCATGAATACTGGTAATGGTTAACCTTTTGACTTGAATTTTGTACAGGCTATCTTCTTCCTTTTGTAAAGCATCTGTAAAGCCTTTGTTTCATTTCAGTTATTTTTTTCAGTGTTACCAAATTATTTGTTTATCTCAAGATTACAGAGAACTATTTTTACAATAATTAATCTCAATCGTGGTAAGCCTAAGTGCCAATATATCAAGCTCTCTGCTGAATATACTGTAGACTTTAAAGTACATAAATGCTGTTTGATTTCTAGATTAAGCTTTATCTCAAATCAATTGCCATTTGTTCATAAAAAAAGAAAAGTAAGCATAAAGGTACAGAAGCACAAGGTTCTCCTTGCCTTATCTTGAAAAGAAATTAACAGTGCAACAAGCCTGCAGACTGTAATGGACAGCAAAACAAGCTCGAATTCAAAGTGTGTATCAACGACATAATGATGAATACAGCCAGTTCAAGTGTATAAAGCACTGTCAAATCTGTACAATGGAAGACCACTAAAAGGAGGCAGGTAGTGATCAGCCATACACTAACCATGATATAGTCAGACAAAATTTTACAGCCTTCGTTTTATTACCCAACAACTTCAGTTTTAACATAGCCTACCATTAATTACAAATAAAATGAATACAGCCTACCTCCAAAATATGATTTTTCCTATAGTTTCTAAGGTGTCCGCCATATCAATTATGGAAGGACTTGCTCAGGTTCTAAATCATCTGCTTCTTATAGTGCTGTTTTCAGTTTAACAAGATTAGCAATATGTATAAGGACAAAGAAGATAACACCACACCTTTACTTTAGAAGAGCTTGCCTACAACAACATATTTGTGACATCACAGTAATTTGAAACCAGCACCAAGCCCAGATTCAGTACTAGCATTTCCAGTCTAGGCAGTTCTGAAAATGGCACTATGCAAGGGCTAACACCCACTGTGTTACTTAGAAATCTGATGCACCAGTACTGTTAAGCAGGTTTTGAAGCAAGTACATAAACAGATGATTGCATACAGCTAGAGAAATCTAAAATGTCCTTTATGTACTGAACTATATCTGCAGTATGGGAATATTACCATGTTCTTATTTAAGAATCAACTCCTATGTACATTTCTGGCTAAAATCTTTTCCACTCACCGAACACTCAGAATGCTGAGCGGTTAAATAACATGAGAATTTTGTATCTGATGTTTATATTTCTTGATTTTGCTCTACAAATCCTTACAACTACAGCGGTTATTTTCTATGTCTTCAGGTGTACACAAAGATTTCATTGTCATCTTGTAATCACTGTCAGCATTCCAGTTCACTGACATGGTGTGCAATATGATACCACAATGTGAGATTAATTTTGCAGATTCCTGCACTTCCAAATGTGTACTGCTACAACTAAGGAAATTTAAAAGGCTCCCTATTGAAATGTCAGCACTCATAACGCAGAGTGCTGATAAGCAGCAAAATAAAAGACAGAAAATCCAGAAGACGAATCTCAACATTGTTCCTCTCCTTTAAACTTCTTTTTTGCAGGGATACAAGCCCCCTTCAATCCTTGATGTGGAAGGCAAGCCCCCTCACAGCCCCAAAGTTAAATATACCAACTCCAAGATCGCCATACCTCAGAGAAAAGGTAATATTCCATCTTGGACTTGGTATATGTAAGTCCATTTTTACAGACATTCAGTCTCCATGTTTTTGGACTCACTCGTGAGTCCTGACCTTTCAAATGATTACTGGTTCTCTGAATTATATACAATGGGATTTGTGAATCAGAGACTCCACCACTGTATCTAACCAACTGTTAATATAGTTCATGGTACATACACTGTATCAAGTAAATATGACAACTAAAATATAAGGCCTTTCTCATGGATGTCAGAGCCTATCACAGAAGACAACAGGTGCGAGGCTTTTATTCATTCTGATCAAGGTACCAATCTATGGTAGAATGCACAGAACTCACTCATACTTACTATAACACCAATACTATAGACTGTGTAACTGTGACAATAAAGACAACCCTGGAACATATAACAATTGTTGGAGTGCACAGACTACCAAAGTCAAGTGCAGATGACCTAGAGGAATTGATATATTTCTTACATGAAACACAGGAGGGAAGAATAATATTAGCTGGGGACTTAAATTTACCAGAAACAGACTGGAATGATATTGATTCAACAACGTCAGTAAAGAAGTTATTCACAGAGTATATTCAGGAACAACAAATGCTTCAGACTGTAAAAAAAAAAACCTACCAGGGGAAGGAATATACCAGATATTGTTTGTGCTCCCAAAGAAATTACGGTAACTTCAAGTCAAGTTTTACCACCACTGATGTGTAGTGATCATGGGGTCATAAAGGTTCATTTGTTGCTTGATAATTTTGCCAAACTGAAATATAAGCCAATGCACAGAAGGTTAATTACAGATTATAGGGAAGCAAAACAGTTACTATATATGGAGTGAGGTGTTCAGTGGAAAAACTGCAGATGGAATGTGAAAAGTTTTTAAAGAGAAATTGAGTGCAAAAAGTTAAAAAAATGTTTAACATCAGGGGGGTATATTTCCATAAGAACAAGATACCTGATTAAGGTGAGAGACAAAAAATATAAGAAATGGAAGAGAGGTCAAACTACAACTTTGAAAAATGAAATAAACGAGCTGGACAAACAGATTAAGCATAGTGTAAGACAAGAACGAGAAAAATTTGAAGAAAAGTTATATAAAGATATTGAGCATAATAGGAGTATGTTTTATAGATGCATAAGATGTGGAAGGAGTAAAGATACACAAACTGATAAACTGTGTGCAGATTCTAAAATTTATTCTCAGACACAACAGATTACAGATATATTTACAAAATCTTCTGCAAAACAGTTTGGCTTCACAAAAGGGGTGGTAAGTTGTCCTAGTGACATCCAGGTAACCCCAGATACTGGAATCATATTAGACTATATTGAAAAAGAACTATGCAAACTGGATCCAAACAATGCACAAGGAGGAGACAGAATTAGTAACAATGACCTGACAACACTTCAGCAAGAACTTACAGTACAAGTATATCTATTATTACCTAGGTCATATAAATATGGGGAGATTCCTCAAGATTGGAGACATGCACTTATTAAACCTGTCTTTAAGGGAAAGGAGAGTAGGATAAACCCAGAATCATATAGACCCTTAAGTCTACTTTCATGTTGTGGAAAAAATGGAGAAGGTAATACTGGATAAGTTATTCTCAGAACTGGATAGGTTGGGACTTGAAACCATATATCAGCATGCATATGTTGAAACTAGATCTATTACCACCTGTAACATGATGTTCTATAACACCATAATAACAGCTATGAATGAAAAATTGTGCTGTGATGTGATTTATAGAGATTTAACTTCAGCATTTGACAGGGTCATTTACAAAACACTGATCGATAAATTAGTATCCAAGTAGGTATTCATGTACTGTTGATAAGATGGATAGCTGCATGGCTTACAAATTGGATATGGCAAGTATCACACACCAACTGGACAGGTGAAATCCTTGGTTACAGTCACGGTGTTCCACAGGGCTCTGTACTCTGCCCTTACTTGTTTAAATTGTATCTTTCAGACCTTACTTTTTCATCTGAGGTATTCTACAGTCTATATGTTGGCAACCTGAAATTGGGTAAACTGATTACAAGTGTTACAGATAAGACATGTCTGCAAAATAAATTGACCATTTGGGCACAGGAGAATAATATGTTGATAAATACATAAAAAACTAAGCATATGTGATTTGGGAGACATAAACAAAGGTGAATATTTAATACAGCACACCGTAATTGAAACTGCAAACTCGTTTAAGGACCTGGGTATATGGGTAAATTCAGCTATGAGTTTTTCTAATCATATCAACCAATTGGCTAATGATAGTTACAGAACTATAGGTTCTATAAAAAGATTTAATAAGTCTAGGAAATCAAATATAATGAAGTCATTGTTTGTTATTTACATTAGACCCAACTTGAATATGGAATAACAATATGGAAATCCTATAGGAAAACAAGCATGAATAAATTGGAAAGAGTACAGCGGAAATATACTAAGGGCATCCATGGATGTGAAAATCTATGTTATTATGAAAGACTAAAATATCTGAAATTGTACAGTGTCTCTTACAGATATTTAAGAGGATATCTTATTCAGGTATATAGGGCATTTAGGGAGAACTACATCTGGAAATGTTTGGGGTTATCAAAAAGTACTAGAGAATCTTCAGATAACCTATGTAGACAATTCTATAGGAATGAGAAGTGTACTGACTAGTTCTCTGACAGAGTAGCTGATGCTTGAAACAGACTACCAAATTACATTAAAGCAAGTACTAGTTTAGATATTTTTAAGAACAGCCTGGACATTTATTATAGGAACAAGTGTTTTGGCATATTGGCAAGCTAGAAGGGCTTTAATGCCCATGCTTGAAACATTTTTATGTATGTACACACTTATGGATAATTTGGAAGATCACCAATCAACTTGCTGCATGTCTTTGGGAGGTAGAAGGAAACCCTAGCGCCAAGTGATAAACTACAAACAAGGAGGATATGCAGATTCTGCAAAGAAAGAACTTCAGCCAAGAATCAAACCACAGAACCTATTGCTGTAAGGAGGCAACTCTACTCACTGCACCACTGAGATGCACAATGAATAAATCATCTAGACACCTCACTTTGAAAGTGCTGCCTCTTCTTATCCTGGCATTTATCAGAATACCCAAATCTCATACATACATCCTACCACTGACAGAAGCTTTCCAATTACCCCTTTCCTCATGGCAGGAGTCAGAGGTTCCCTACTCTTCTGCATCTTTGCAGTGATGTGGACCTCATAATGTCCTTCACATGCTGGAAATAGCTGGAACTTCATTTCATCTCTGTATGCTAGAAGTGCTCAGGGGGTTGGGAGGTTGACATAATGGTTAAGGTGTTTACCTTATAGACAAAATGTGCAGGGTTTGATTCTCACATGGGGTAATTGTCTAGGCTTAAAAGTGGCCCACAAGGGCAGTTAGCCTAGTACTAATCTATGAACCTATAAACCTACATTGCTCATACATTCTGTAAGCACTTGGAATGGTGTTAACCATCATAACAACAATCTCAGCCTCCAACTTCCTCTATTTCCTTGTTGCAACTGATGCCCCCAATCTCTCCTTCTCTCTTTCTTTGTAGTAGGATGAGACCTGAAAAGCTAGCCACACCATTCAATGTATCCTGGCAGTGATCACAGGAGTACATATTCTCATTACCCAGAATACCAATAGTCAGAGCCCTGGCCTTCTATTTTCCCAAATATCAAAGGTGATTGCAGCCATAGATCTACCCTGTCAGTAATGGAAGACCTTCTCCAGATTCTCTGACATGACATGGTGGTATCAGTGTCCTCAGCCTACCCTGCTCAGTCTGTCAGTGACTTAATTTTTGATTCACTCATTTGGTCTGGCAGCCTACCCCTCCTGTCACAAGCTAGCCTTCTCAACAGAATGCTGACATTTGAACACTGCATCCTACAGTCTGTGAGACAGTGCTCAGACTTTCAGGTGGGAAAGTAATCAATTTAACAACCTTAGCAGCTAACCTGACATGAAAGCAGAAACGTCTTCCTTCCCTCTGATCAACAGGGTCTAGTCCATCACATGCTTTGTATGCTACTTTGGCTACCAAGTGTTAGGTTCTTAAATTAGGTGAATGTGCAATGTTTTATAATCTAAACTTAACATAATACTCAGTGACAACTGCCCCGCAATGCTGCCCTGCTCTAGGTTTTCCCTCCCATAGGTGGTACAAAGCATGCACCAGTGGGCTATTGGCACTGAGCATGAAATTAGTGCAGGTTTGCACTACCAAGGGTCACCATTTTTTTTCTCTTGTTATTACTTAAGTAACTTGCCCAGACACTGACAGAGATTATAGCATTATGCTTAAATATAATTGCATGAGTCATCCAACTCCAGGCTGGTGTGCTAAGTTTTAAAATTAAAAATAATAAAGAAATAAGTAGGCTCAATTGCACTCAATGTTGTGTTAACTAAAAATACCAAAACTCAAACTTTGTAAAAATTCCAGAATTTGAGAACCAGGCTACTCTTTATCAACAGCTAAAAGTATTTTCATCTTAACTACAAAGCTAACAATAGACGTTTAAGTCTTGACTTGTAAATATAAAAATGTTATTCATCTTGCAAAGTGTTCTGGATGTTATGTGTTCTATAAAGGTGCAGTAACAGAATGCTTAAATGTCATATATGTTTTATACTATAAAGAATGATAATAACAATGGTGTGTTTAAGCATGCTAAGATCTGTAATGTGTATAAAAAAACTTTTATTTTTGTATTAGATCATGTTGGCTAAGGAATTGCAATTGTTAGTAGTACTTTTTATTTATTTATTTAATTTATGTTTTTTCACCATGTTAGTCCCAGTAGGCTAGTAGCCTCTTTTCAGTGGAGACCCAAAGTGGTATTTTATACTGCTAGGGAGCATTTCGCCAGGTCATCATGTCACTTTCCCTACTTTTTCCAATAGGTAGCATGGGATCTTATACATCCAAAACAACAAAACAGTACTCAATCACTCATAAGGCGTGGAACAGTAAAAAAAAGAAAGCAGAAAAAGTAAAAACTGTATCATTTAGTGGCCAGACATTCCAAATACAAAAACATATAAAAACATACACAAATGAGTTAAGCACTTTCGTTTCTCACACAACAGGAACTTCATCAGAACTGAATTAATTAGTTGTAACCTCCTTATACAGAAATTGCTGTTTCAAAGACCATCCCAGTTAAAGATATATACATTCATTTAAAGAACAATGGGATTCCATTCAGAAATGTTTAACGTTCCTACACTTTTCCTCCCTGTTTTCTTATCCTGTTAAAAGCAATAAGCAGTGCAGCATTTAAAAACTGTCAATCCAACTGTTTTATTCAAACAGTACAGAGGCTTACCATACTGTAATACTTTTACTTTTAAAAAGCAACTCTTGTGCTGTGGAAAAGCTTGCTGGAGTCTCTAAAATGCAGACATCAGGACTGCTGCAAACTAGCCAGAATTTTTTCAAAGTTCCCTCTCCCAAACTGAGATCAGGATGACTGTATTTGTATTCTACTGAAAAAAATGCATACATCCGCCCCTGTGATATCACTGCTCCTTAGTCCTTCCCATGCCCATAAGATGTTTAGAAGCATCTCCACTAAATCTGGAACATCTTTTCTTTGCTGGTGTTATCTGCAGGGTGTGTTTTGCTATCAAACATTTGCAGACCTTCCCCCGGATTCACTAATCTTCCGTGCAGGACTAGTCTAGTGCTGCACGGAAGTGGCAGTGTAGGAGGAGAACGGCAGCGTGCCAAGCATATTAATGAAGGCGCGCTGCCTGACCTCCTAATCCTACACGGAGTGTGGACAAGTGCAGGGGGCGTGGCTGAGAGCAGAGCTCTCAGAATAAACATGCCCTGCAAAGTAGAACAGCAGAAACTGTAAAAAATGAGCATGACCACTCACAGGTGTAGGCATATGCCCACCAACAGTCCCCCATGTGTACAACAGCAACAGGACATAAAAATAAAAAGAAGTAACCCCTGTAATTATTTTTAAAACTCTGAGTACAGCTAACTATAGGTGCGCGGGTGTGCCCATCACTTAGCTACGGTTAAAGCAGCTTAAAGGCTGAAGAGGATAACAAGGAAGATATATGCAAATGAAGCAGCACAGCAATAGTCTAGTGGTCAGAGCATCTGCCTAATGAGCAGGCATTCCCAAGTCGAGTCTCACTGCAGCACATACCATTTACCATGTGAAATCTGTATTTGAATATTTATTTACATTTTATTGCTGTATAACCTACTAAATAACAGTTAAATGTGAACTGGAGTACTGCATTAAATGCACATGTGAAGAGTCAGCACCATAATGAATACATCAGCAGTAAGCAGGCGTAAGCACAGATAAGCCTGTGCAAGTGTGTGTGGGCGGGGTGAAGCACCGCTGACACAGATTAAGCAAAGGAGAAGCTAACTGCATGTAAGACACTGTGACTGGAATTCAGCAGTGCTTACCTCTGTGCAAACCCGCTTACAACCGCTTGAAAGTGCCTTAAGCACACCATATCCAACGGCCGGTATTCTGCCCAGCAACAAAACAAACAGCCTCTGCAAGGCCGGAACCCAGAATCATGCACACCATGCACAAAACAATTTACTACTAAGCCAAGCCAGATATGCAGAAATTGTATGTTGTCAGAAACATAACCCCAGCCCAGTCATGCAACAGTACAGAAAATGTATACCTACAGCTAGAAGGGTGTGTGTCAGCAAATATATCACTAACTAAACAGATACAACATATCTATAGATGTAGTCATATATATATATATATATATATATATATATATATATATATATATATATATATCCAGAAATATATATATATATATATATATACACACAATATATATATATATATATATATATATATATACACACACAAATATATGAACAGATACACATGCAAATGCTGACAACTATACATATGTCAACATCTATATGTCCACATATACACATCAAGTGACATATGTACGCAGATATATGTCTCCGTAGGTATATTCCGACATAGTTAGACATATGTAAGAAAATATATATACCCACAGAGGTATATATGGCCAGATAGAGGTATATATGGCTCTGCACCCTTATGTCAACCCATCCACATAGACACATCCTGACTTGGCGACACTGTGTCCATACCCCAACCTGGGTATGTAGTGCTACTGAACTGTGTGGCTGTCATTGCACACACGACACCATCTGTAGGGTGAGGTGTGTACCAGGTCACGTGCTACATGCAGACCATCCACAGACATGTATAATATGGTAATGGGGGATGTAATGTTTGTATATGGTGAATACATAGCGTGTCATACCATCATATACACACTGACCCAACACATAACGGGTAGACACACATCTTAGAGAATTGGTTGTATAGTTGATAACTAGCTAGTCCATGTGTCCAGTGTGTTACAGGTAGGCTGCACACAGCACGTGTAACTGGGTTGTATCCTGTTTTCTGTTACCTGTGTGGGTGATGGTGACATTGGCCACCTGAGAGTGGTACGTGGGCCATATACCAGGTGTACCATGGTGTAAAGACAGTGTACACAGCACCCACATATCCCACTGGGTATTGTACATACTAGAACCCATCTAGATACTCTGACATACCCACTATTACACAGTGGCCAAGACGCAAAAACAACCCATTGCATATCACAACAGTGGTACCACAGGGATATGCATGTGATGCACATGCCACAGGCATAAGGTGTTGCATTGCATTGCCACACCTATGGGTGACAACAACAATATCCGTACTACTGTGTGGCAATGTGTATTGTAATAGGAGTATGTGGACTCGGTCCGGTGAACCCTACAGATATGCACACATGCACATATACACACACGTGGCAGACCTCAATGGGATTCCCATGCCTACCGACACATTGGTGCAACACTGTTGTGCTGGTACTGCAAGGCACATGTAGCTGTTGGGGAGTGGAGTGTAACAAGCTACATATTACGTTAATGGGGTTGAGAGGCACCACACACTATACGAGTCGTACGAACAGGCATCCCCCCAGCCAAACACGTCCACCTTGAAATACACTACCAAGTGTTGGTGATCCCATAACCAAGGCCAGTGGCAACATGGGCACACAATGTTACCTGTACTACATCCCACCTGTATGATGTCAGGCTGTTATTGATAACATATCCTGCAGTACATTCTGGCTCCCATGGGGAATGTAATATGTGGATGCCATCAAACATTACCAGGCTTCAGATACACAGATATGCAGATACAGGTATACATATATATATATATATATATATATATATATATATATATATATATATATACAGTACAAAACATAAGCGTTAGGTGCACACAATATGGAACAGCCACTATGCCTACAGCTGACCCCTGAATGACTGGACACTGTATGTGCCACCCATACAAATGACAATCGTTGCCTGTAACATACACCCACAGAGATGTCATAGGCAAAACAACACCCACAGGTTTGCTGACATGGTAACCTATCATCCTGTACTATTACAGTTCTACATGCCATGCCATATAGCTGTTCAGACACTGACAACTATATCAACGGAGTGATGCTACAGTGGACCAGTTACACTCATACAGTAGGTTGGAAAGGTTCACAGCTGTTGCTGTCCAGGCCAGGCCATTCACATTGTACAATAGGAAGGACACGCTGGGTCACAGGATACCCAACAATTGACAGTACATACTCCAGGTGTGTAGTTCAGCAGTTTCTATCTACACACTGTACAAACACAGTAGGTGGCATGGATGTCTTATGACCACATGGGTTGTAACTGCTACATAACTTGGCATAACAGACACCATCACGTGCACACCAACACACAGAACAGTTAGTATGGTGGGGGGCATTAGTTCTGCTGTACCCAGATCCATGACAGTAATGTGTATATAGGTGAAGTATGTGGTACTGTACATCCAGATACCTTAAGGCAGCTCAGCCCTAATAACCCCACATTTTGTAGCAGCCTAGGTCTTTTCTGGTGCTCCCCCCCCTGGACTCAGTTATACAGGGCCATATACCATTGTTACATACACTGGGCTCTGCAGTGCATGAGGGCACACATGTATTGTGTAGGTGGCGCCCACACATATATGGCCCCAGCCCCACCATATGTGTGGGGGTTACAATGGCAGTGGACTGAAGGCAGACATGGCAGTGTGTTATACTACCAGCCCACTATGAATTAACCACCAACGACATGACATGTGCACAGCTTGTTATGTAGGTGATGGACAGAGGCTGGAATACAGGCACATATTTAGACAACTATTGCCATATACTATGCAAGGTGCAGGTGTTACAGGATAGTCTGTAACATACCCTTAGTCAGGGAATTGCTGGCATGGACAGCCATGCCACACACACACTGCCAGTGTATTATCCAGCACAAGACCTGTGTGGTGGACAGACAAGACATGATAGGCACAACTCCAGCCGGCATGAGGGTAGAGGCCCACAGTTGTGTGCTATGCAGAGGGACTGCATTCTATGGCAAACTAGTATGTACACGTACACCTACACCCTGTAATACCAGTACTGTACAATGCATAACACAACTCCACTCGAAATCTGTCTGTACGTCCTGATCCTTCGACAAATATTTGGCTGCCCTGAGTGTGCCAGTTCTGTATGGGGTATTGCTACATGCTGTCGGTAGCACTGCTGCCCACACACAGGATGGATGTCCATCACACAGGAGATGTAATGGGACCACGCACACATGATGTGGGGATCAATAGTGGGTGGTTGCCATGACAGTGTTAAATGGTTGTAGTACACATGTGCAATCATATATATGGTTATCTGGATATGTAAATGTTCCTGGATATGAAGTGTAGGCCACCCCAGCTGTATGTTCCCAATGTTGTAGTTGCACGGGATGTCGGGTATCTCTAGCAGGTATACTAGTAGGCTATTGCTACTGTATCATTGGGATTGTCTTCATAGACATGGTGTGTGTGACAAGTCACATCTGCTCATAGCATGTGCGCCATTGGTTACTGAACAACATCCAAAGGACATCAGTGTACAGTACTGCTGCTAGCATGTAATTCCACTGTGGACTGCAACAGAGATATTGGCCAGTATATGTGGGGGTCTGACACAGTCTGTACATTCTAGACATATACACATACGCCCTTAGTGCTACACGTGTACCATGCCTCACAATATGGACGTGGATGGCCATGTAGATGGGTATAACACATGATGACAGGTAAATAATATCCACCATAGGTCATGCATTCACACACCCCTGCCTGGCCTGTAATGGTATGACCACTGGTACAGGATGGCCACATACTACACAATAGGTATTGGCATACATCTGCACTGCATCCCACTGCCCTGTCTGACATACATGACTGTTAGGGGAGGTCCAGCAGTGGGACATCTGGCTAGTATCTGCGCATGACATCTCACTGGGTAGCTACACTCAGCTGCTAGGCATGGCACAATGCACTGTGCAGGCTGCAGGCAGACTGGCTCAACAGTGGCCTACACCCTCCCAAGGGGGAATGCACATGTACCTGCATATACAGCAGGCTGCACAGACATGTCACAGCACAGGGTAGGATACACCTGTGTGACAGTGCATATCCACAACCACTGTGAACACAGCCACAGTCACATATGGTTAGTTAGCATGGTATGACAGTATATGGACTATGTGTTCGGTACACAGTTTGGTCTGGTGAGTGTCTGTGGTATGGGACATGTGTGTTTATGGCCCTACAAACATGTACACCACTACAGTACCATACAGTGGGACAGCATGCAACATCTGAAAGTAGGGGAACTAGAACAATGTCATCTACTGCAGTCTGTACACAGGCTAAGGTACATATCAACACTACACACACTGTCGATATTCACCATGGGTACACAGACCTCAGTACTGTACGAACATCCTCAGAATGTGCAGGTAATGTAATGTAACCCCTACTGTACATAACATGTGTAGCGGTCAGTTATATCTGTGGCTTGTTCTCAGATATGATGCCACAAAGTATGGTGCACAGCAGATATGCACCACTTCATGCATGACATATGTACAAAGGTTGACAGAGTTGTGGCTGGGAACACATACACAAGACCAATATTGACATGTTGCTGTGATGACCACATACATTTACTGTTGTTACAGGGTTCTTGCAACATATGTCCTTTGAAGGGATATGATGTCTGTGATTATCACAGCTATCTCTATCTACTGACTGCAATCCTCACACTACCTTCAGCAGTCGACAGCTAGATGCTCCCTAGGTGACACATGCAGCCATGGACACAACACTGCCCAGGCTGCAGATGACCCTGCAGATGGTGATTCCCCATCAACATGGAACTGACATGGCAGGTATTGAGACGTACATCAGCCATATCCACACAAACACTATGAAAGCAACATGACTCCTAATGCGGTACTGCGGCACCTACAGGCTGTAGTCAGGTCAGGCACATCCACCTCCCGTTTGATGCACTGTTTCCACAGTGTATGTTGTTAGAAGTACACCATAATCCATCTGGGATGCTGTTTGGCACACAACAGTTCTATTTCCTGCTCACAGTGGGTGACAAGGGCAAACACTACCATGATGTTCCTGGGTATTGGAGTGTTCTTCCATACAATTGGTGATGGGGATGATACCACAGCTGTTTCACATGCAATAAGCTAGGGAAGGGCTGTGATTTGTGCAGAGACCATTAGCTGATTATGAGCATTACCTACATTACACATGCTGCTGCCTAAGCAAAGCAAGTGTAGGTCTCCATGTCCATCTGAGAGGGGGTGGGGGATGCAGACAGAGGCTAATACATGTCAGGGAGGTGTGGAAGGGTAAAACTGAGGCATGGTTGTGTTGCAGATCTAGCAGCACAGGGTATCAAAACCCTGATGACTATGTAGTGCTAGCACAGTCTGCTCCAATTATTGGATGCGCCACATGGGTTACCTGCTGTGGAGCACTCAGAACATATGTGTGATGGTGAGTGACATCTGCAACAGGGATACAGTAGCTGTACGGTAGGTAACATACACCTGTCGGTATGAACAGGTCCCAGCGTCAACACAGCCGCACTCTCACAAGGACACACGCACATTGACACATGGCAGGGCCAGGTGTACAACTCATCTGCTGTGGGATTGCCACATCACATCACTGTGCAGGTATCCCATGCACCACACAGGTCATAAGGGGGCTGTATGGGTGAAGGGTATGGGAAGGTGTCTGACATCAGACAGCATGCTGCAGTATGCCCATGGGGGTTGTAGGGAGTGTGGATGTGAACATCTGCAGCATGCAACACACACACAAACACACAGGGTGCCACTACTGACATGCATATGTGCATGTCTGCACAGGTGTGTGGTGTTTGACTGCACCAGACGTCTGTCCATGGCTAGGCGATGGGTGTACCTTGGCATTAGGCCACATGATGATGGTCTGCATTGTGGCTCAGGATGTAGTGTCTGCATTTGCCCACACAGGTGGGTAATGTACCCCCCATCCAGTCACCTGGGTGACTGTCTGGGCATTGCTGTGTATCACTTGCCATGTCTGTGTTCCTTCGTCCATGACATGGACTGTGTCCGGGATGTGCACACCTCCCACATGCATGTGCAGTAACATGTGGAACTGTACCTGGGGTGTCCGGCCCATGTTGTGAACACAGATTATCATCAGATATGCCAGTCCTGCCCACCTGTGGCAGGAGCTTGTAATGGCCAGCAGCTTTACCCTGCACCTACATGGTGTGCATGCTATCAGCATTCCTTGGTTTTCAGTGGCATCTGTCCATACGAGCATGTTGTCAGGCATGGTATGTCTGTTGTGAATCCCATGTGGTGGCACCACAGGTGGTGCAGTTGTCCATTGGAGAACATGGGGGGTTGCACTGTCTGCACATAAGTGCATATTGGACAAATGGACTGGGTGTCATGCCCTCTGTCACCCATCGCTATCACTCCATAGTTACTATCGGTGGCCAATGTGCAATGTACTACTCGCATATTGGCTGTTACCTAGGCATGTGTGTGTATGACACATGGGGTAAGAGTGTGCTCTGGGAAATACTGGGGTTGCTAACTGTGATTGCCTGGCCTTGATGTCACATGTCTGGGTATGGCTCTGCACCCTGGCCTCTCAGCCATATCACATGTGTTATCCCTCTACAGTGGACATTGTGATATATAGTATGGCCACCATATAAGAAAATGCAAAACCTGCTCCACATTAGCCACAGGTGTCACACAGTCACAACCACCTGTACATAGGATATGGGTTACAAACACACACACACACCTGTCATGTTTTGGAGTAGAACCCCTACCTAACTAGTGTATGACACTATAGCATTATGCAGTTATAGTAAGTGCCACGGATATTACTGGGGTAGTCCTTGCCCAAAAGTGTATTTCACACTGACTGACATCAGCAGGCTTGCCAAAGTAGGGCTTTGAAATGACTGCGAGAGACTAGCCTAAAATACACTGCTCCCTACACAGACAGCAACACACACAATACATCCATAACTGCCATGTGTGGGGATGGAACCCAACCATGCGTTTAATTCACATTACAGCAGTACACAGTTACAGCATGCACTACGGAGATTAATGGGCTACAGCTCTCCCAGGGGAGTATTTCTAAGTGGGTGACATCAGCAGCCTTGCCAAAGTTGGGTATGTGAAATGTACGGGGTGTGAGTTACCTAAAAGCATTGCTCTCTACACAGTCAGACATGCATGCATACACACACAGTTGGCATGTCGAGGGCTAGAATGCCCAATTAACTCCTTAATCACACTATGGCCATATGATGTTACAGGACGTGCTATGGAGATTACTCAGCTACGATCATCCCAGAGGTGTATTTGAAGTTGCATGACATCAGCAGCCTTTCCAAAGGAGGGTATTTGACTTGTAAGGGGTGTGAGTAGCCTAAAAAGCATTGCTGTCTACACAGTCAGTGACAGACAGGCACGCACACATACGCACACACAGACTCACACATGCACAGTTGCCATGTCTGGGGTTTGACCTCTTACCTAACTACATTATCACACTACAGCAGTACACAGTTACAGCATGCACTACAGAGATTACTGGGCTACAGCTCTCCCAGGGGAGTATTTCTAGGTGGGTGACATCAGCAGCCTTACCAAAGGTAGGTATGTGAATTGTACAGGGTGTGAGTAACCTAAAAGCATTGCTCTCTACACAGTCAGACATGCATGCATACACACGCAGCTGGCAGGGTGGGGGCTAGAACTCCCAACGTATTCCTTAATCACACTATACCCATACGATGTTATGGGATGTGCTATGGAGATTACTCGGCTACGATCATCCCAGAGGTGTATTTCAAGTTGCGTGACATCAGCAGCCTTGCCAAAGGAGGGTATTCGACTTGTAAGGGGTGTAAGTAGCCTAAAAAGCATTGCTTTCTACACAGTCAGTGACAGACAGACACGCACACATATGCACACACAGACTCACACAAGCACAGTTGCCACATCTGGGGTTTGACCTACCTAGCTACATTATCACACTACAGCACTATGGAGATTACTGGGCTACAACTCTCCCAGGGGAGTATTTCTAGGTGGGTGACATCAGCAGCCTTGCCAAAGTTGGGTATGTGAAATGTAAGGGGTGTGAGTAACCCAAAAGCATTGCTCTCTACACAGTCAGTGAGAGACAGACACACACACACACACACACACACACACACACACACACACACACACACACACACACACACACACACAATTGCCATGTCTGGGGTTAGAATTCCTACCTAATTAGTCTATCACACTACAGCAGTACGCAGTTATGAGATGCGCCAGAGAGATTACTGGCCTACAAGTCTCCCAAAGGTGTATTACACATTGGATAACCTCAGCAGGCTTGTCAGGGTACCGCTATGGGGTGGCCAGTGTGTGCATGGCCCATACACCATTCATGTAGGGGTGACACACCACAGGCGGCCACACATGGGGTCATATGTCACAAGTGCATGTCTAGTGCAACTAGCTGACTATGTCCTTGTACAGCCATGTTGCACAGCTGGCACATGGACCACATAGTCTGTGGTGCTGACAGGTACTGCTCGCTAGTAACTGCAGTGTGCGACATATGCAACTGATGTGTTTGGGGCACTTTGGCTGTGTGCTCGGTGGGACAGGGGAGGATGGCTCCTTGTCACAGTCACCCTCTTCCACACATCTATATCCATTTACCTTTGGCGTATTATGGTGTGTTGTCCTTGTCTGTATTCCTATCCACTGTGTGTGCAAGGCATGAGTGGTGCATACTGACATCTGTCTGCAGTAACTATTGCAGCCACTGGATATGTCTGGTCCACTGGTGTTTGCATACATGGCCTTCATGTGTTTAAGTGTGTGAGCATGCCCAGTATGACCTTTCAGTATGTTGATGACTGACATTGCCTTACTGTGTGTGTGTGTGTGTGTGTGTGTGTGTGTGTGTGTGTGTGTGTGTGTGTGTGTGAGCATGCCTAGTAAGGCTGTCTATTATGCATGTGTGGAGCATGTCTGGTGGTTTGTACTGCACAGCTGACCTTTGTGTTGTACACTCCACCGATCATTTGGCATTGACTATTGCAACATGTCTGCATAGCGGGGGGGTACACCTGACTATTTCTATGTTTCTACACAGGAGTGGGGAGGGTGCACACCTGACTGTTACTGTATTTCTGTGTGAGGTGGGAGGTACACCTGACAGTTGTACACATTTGCTAGGACTGTACTGGTATGTCCTGCAGTCTGACTCTGTCAGTGGTCTTACCCATCATGCTGGCTACGCCATACTTCCGTTCTTATATTTTGATGGCATACACATTAGTTTCTGACTTTCTAGCTGTCACAACTGACATCCCACTACCTGGCCTGCTGTGGTCTGGCCGTGTAGGCCTGGGTGGGGGTCAGCCATACCTCTCATTCAGAGGCCATAGTACGGCATTTGTTTGTGTTTGTCTACACCTGTCCTGCTGGCTGTGACTGTTGTTGGGTATGTGACCCCCCCTCCTGACTGGCATGTGTGAGTCACTTATCCTGTGGGCATCCCAGTATTGCGGGTGGTGCTGCAGGGCTACCTATGTCAGATGCATATAGTACACTGCCTATGCATGGTTAGGCACAGGTAGTGTAATGGTTGGCATCCCTTTTACTGTATGTGAGAGTCAGAGAGAGGTGCTATTCCCTGGGTCCCTCCCGTGTCAATGTATGTGCTATGCGTTGCCTCTTTGCCAGGGCATACTGGGCACGCCTCCTTCTGCCTACTGGAACAGGCTCAAGTTGTTCCTCCTCTGAGTCATTCTGTGCCTGTGCAGGCCTTGGCATTGGTGGGGAGCAATATGGCTCTGCCCCTTGCTGCTCCTGCTGCAGCTGTTTACGCAGGATAATATTGTGTAGCATGGCACATACAAGGATGATTTGGGTACATGTAGTTGGTGAGTACTGCAAGGCTCCACCGGATGTGTCCAGGCACCAAACTGTGACTTGAGCATCCCAAACACATGCTCTATTATGATTCTTGTTTGTGCGTGTGCCTCATTATGGAGTTCTTGTTCGGGTGTGTGTGTTTCTGATGGGTGTCATCTGCCACAGTTCCAGTGCATATCAAGAATCCCCCACTAGGTGACCATGTGGGATGGCCCCATTGGCAAATTTCTGGTACAGCTGTGTCAGATGCCAGATGTGGGAATCATGATAACTTCCAGGGCAACCAGCACACACGTTCAGTGTTATGCCCTGGGCATCACACACAACCTGGCAGCTGATGGAGGGGAAGCCCTTGCATTTGATGTAGACCCTGCCCTGCTCACTGGGTGGTGCTTTGATGCATATGTGTGTGCAGTCTATTTCACCGACTACCTCAGGTTATTCCGCTATCTGGTGGAAAAGACGCATACTGGTGGCCAATGCCTCATGGGGGGGAAATATACATGCTCACTGACATGTGCTGCCATGGCATCCAGGAACTGGTGAAGTACCCTGGATGCTGATGCCTGTGTGATCCCCATCATATCCCCAGTTGGCCTTTGGAAGGTACCTGTAGCTAGTATTCTTAGGCCTACACATCCTTTGTTTCAACTGGGATGGGTTCCCCTCTGTTAGTTCTGTGTGTCAGGCAAGGCTGGCACAGCTCAACAATCTGCTGTAGGAGATCCCTGTCCACCCTGTAGCACTCCACTATCTCCAACTCATGTAGCCCTTGGTAGGTCACCCTGGGTCTGTACACTCTTCTCCATCCCCTCACTGTGGGTTGGTTGGCAGCATTTCCATCCTCGCCACCCTCAGCCTCTTCCACAAGTTGTATGATAGCTATTGCAGCCCCTAACATTTTGCTGTTGAGTGTTAAAAGTTCACTGCTTGTTTACACTGGTGGTGTAGGGTGTGGGAAGAACCAGAGGGGTAGGTCTTTGCATAGTTTATAGTGGCGTTCTGGGCTGGGCTGGTCTGCTGCCTGTGTAATTGGCTGGTTCCGATACGTTTCACCTGGCAGCGAACCTTCCTTTATCTTCCTGTAGATCCCGTTGTGCAGTGTGCACACCCACTTACACTGTGTCGTACATGCTGGGTAAGTTTAGACACACCTCCTGGCTTTGCTGTGCTAAGCTGGATGCAACCCAGAGTCACAGGGCTCCAATCCACTGACAGTATGCCTGACACTCCCACACATGATGTCACTGCTTCCTAGTCTTGCACTCAGCTATTCATACTCATACACTGTTAGGACCTGCGTCACATGCTGAGGAAAACAGGGATTCACTATCCTTCCCCTCATTTGCATAGAATTGCCTGCTAATGTATAGTTACATGTGTCACTACTCACTGGCCAGGTTGTCTTTTGCCTGCCATTGACTTGCATGGTGGAATACTGATTTTAGTTAGACTGTTGTTTTTAGGTTTATTTTCTTATTTCCCCACCGGTCCCATTTGGGCGCCACTGCCCTATGCTTCAACGGACGTGAGCGGCAGACATATCATAAAAGTTGTATTTTGTACATTTGGCATTGTTTGCAATGTCAATGGCCTTCTACTTGGCCATTGGCATGCTTCCTCAATGCTATGCAGCCTTTATTTGGAGCTGTCATAGCTCTGTTTTGCAGTATGCAGTGCCGTACTCGGTTACTAACAGAGTACATTTCTGCATATTACGCTAGTCCTGCACACCCTGATTCATGCTTCCTGGATGGCAAATTTACCTCATTTGCATGGTTTTCACCTGCAAATGGGGTGATTTGCATACGGTGGCTGGGGACATGCAGCACTAGTGCTATAGCACTTGCGCACGTCAGACGTGCATGTACGTGGATCGCTCGGCTGCCATATTGGCAATATTTCATCTAACACTAATCATGCATGCCGTGCAAGCTTGTGAGAATACAGGGGGCTTATCTTCATGAGCCAGTATCTTTTGCTACTTGGTAAATGGTAAGCATTGCCATTATTTTATTCAGGGACTGGTCGTATGTTCTAAATGCTTTTTTTTTAATGTTCAAGGAATTTTTTTAATTGATAATCAGAGCTCTTATAATTTGCATCTGTTTGTCTGCCACTCAGTGCTTCTATTTTTGTTTTATTTTCCATTATTTCATCTACTCAGATCAGTGTATTTTACATAAAATCCATTCTCCAATGAAGCGTCTTAATTTTATGTGTTTGTAAGCCAATATCTGATTTTCTTGTGTGACTTCAGTTGTATTTTCTTTGAACATTTTGGGCATTTTGAGTAGTACAAAAGCAAAGCATGTTGTACACTGGTTTATTGGTCACAGCTGCAAAAATAGCAACCATGTACTGTAATTCAGTTTTCTAGCTAAGATTTCTGTTTCACTGAGCATTTTATGCAGCACAACTTCAATTTAATGCAAACTAAGTGGTGTAATTTGTTTGAATGCTTTAATCATCCCAGCTGTCCTTGCCTGAATAGGAACCACATGCAGCATTCCTATCTGGAAAAAAAGCAGTGTACACTATAAAGCTGTTTCCTATAGTTTGCCAGGGCATAAAGTTAACATATATGCATTTCATTACCTTGCATAACAAAACAGCAACTGTAAACTCTGAAATGGACTGTTTGGATTCCAAAAGCTTTAGTTATGGACAAATGCCATTTTTAAATTAGTTTTATGAACCCTTCTACAATGTGTGTATACCTGTTACTCAGTGCTTCTATTTAATTTTATATATCGGTGTTAAATTATTGCGCCTTAGTAACACTGCTTCATTGCATCTACACAGACGAGTGAAAACTTGCAATTGTATGCATTTCAGCCAATTTCTGCAATTTATTTACCCTCACTTACTGTTTATTGGCCATTTCTGATGAGTACAGCTTAAAGACAAAACAAAGAACGTGCTG
The DNA here is from genome assembly GCF_019279795.1 of Protopterus annectens. Lineage (NCBI taxonomy): Eukaryota > Metazoa > Chordata > Ceratodontiformes > Protopteridae > Protopterus > Protopterus annectens. Next base: position 1,212,287,351 of record NC_056735.1, read on the forward strand.
CAATTTGTTTGAAAGTATTACCGTCAAAGCTTGCACAAATATGAAGCACATGCAACACTCCGAGCTGGTTAGGAAAGCAATATGCAGAATACTGCTGTTTCCGGAAAGTGTGCTGTGGTATCTAGTAAACCATTATTTTCTTTTCTTAGAGAACATAATCAGCTATGTAAAATGCTGTCAATTACTTATTCATTTGTTGCAATGATTTTCCAGCTTGCATGGCAGCTCATATAGAAGAACTTCAACTCTGCAGAAAATCTTTGTTGCAGTGGATTACTGTATCTCTCTTTTGAGCTTGTGCAACTAATCTTCTCTTTCGGCTGTTCCCGTTAGGGGTCGCCACAGTGGATCATCTGTTTCCATTTTTTCCAGTCCTCTATATTGCTCAGTCACACCAACTGGCTGCATGTCCTCTCTCACCACGTCCATAAACCTTATCTTAGGCCTTCTTCTTTTCCTCTTACCTGGCAGCTCCATCCTTAGCATCTTTTTCCCAATATACCCATCATCCCTCCTCAGCACATGTCCAAACCAACGCAATATCGCCTCTCTGACTTTGTCTCCAAGCCGTTCAACCTGAGCTGACCCTATAATATACTGATTCCTAATCCTGTCCATCCTTGTCACACCCAGTGCAAATCTTAACATCTTTAACTCCTGCCTTTTTGTCAATGCCACCATCGCCAACCCATACAACATAGCTGGTCTCACTATTCTCTTGTAGACCTTCCCTTTCACTCTTTACTGGTACCCGTCTGTCACAAATCACTCCTGACACTCTTCTCCACCCATTCCACCCTGCCTGCATTCTCTTCTTCACCTCTCTTCCACACTCACCATTACTCTGAACTGTTGATCCCAAGTACTTAAACTCATCCACCTTCACCAGCTCTACTTCCTGCATCCTCACCATTCCTTTATCCTCCCTCTCATTCACACACACATATTCTGTCTTAGTCCTGCTGACCTTCATTCCTCTCCACTCTAGAGCATATCTCCACCTCTCCAAGATCTCCTCAACCTGATCCCTATTCTCACTACAGGTCACAATGTCATCTGCAAACATCATAGTCCATGGGGCCTCCTGTCTGATCTTATCTGTCAACCTGTCCATCACCATTGCAAATAAGAAAGGGCTCAGAGCTGATCCTTGATGTAATCCCACCTCCACCTTAAACGGATTTGTCACTCCCACTGCAGACTTCACCACTGTCACACTACCCTCGTACATATCCTGTACCACTCTTGCATACTTCTCTGCCACTCAGGACTTCCTCATACAATACCACAACTCCTCTCTAGGCACCCTATCATATGCTTTCTCCAAGTCCACAAAGACACAATGCAACTCCTTCTGACCTTCCCTATATTTCTCCATCAACAGTCTCAGAGCAAACATTGCATCTGTAGTGCTCTTTCCAGCATGAAACCATACTGCTGATTGCTAATCATCACCTCCCTTCTTAACCTAGCTTCCACTACTCTTTCCCATAACTTCAAGCTGTGACTGAGTATCTTTATCCCTCTGTAGTTACTACAACTCTGCACATCACACTTATTCTTAAAAATAGGTACCAAAACACTTTTTCTCCACTCCTCAGGCATCCTCTGATTTTCCAAGACTTCATAAAACAATCTGGTTAAGAACTCCACTGCCATTTCTCATAAGCACTTCCATGCTTCCACTGGTATGTCATCTGGACCAACAGCCTTTCCATTCTTCATCCTCTTCATAGCTGTCCGTACTTCCTCCTTGCTAATCTGTTTCACTTCCTGATTCACTATCCCCACATCATCCAACCTTCTCTCTCTCTCTCTCTCATTCTCTTCATTCATCAGCCCCTCAAAGTACTCTTTCCATCTGCTCAACACACTCTCCTCGCTTGTAAGTACATTTCCCTCACTATCCTTTATCACCCTTACCTGCTACACATCTTTCCCATCTCAGTCCCTCTGTCTAGCCAATCGGTACAGGTCCTTTTCTCCCTCTTTAGTGTCCAACCTTTCATACAACTCTCCATATGCCTTATCCTTAGCCTTCACCACCTCTCTCTTTGCCATGCTCCTCATCTCCTTATACTCCTGTCTACTTTCTTCATCTCTCTGACAATCCCACTTCTTCACCAGCCTCTTCCTCTGTATACTCTCCTGTACTTCCTCATTCCACCAACAGGTCTCCTTGTCCTCCTTCCTCTGTCCAGATGTCACACCAAGCATCTTTCTAGCTGTCTCCCTTACCACCTCTGCTGTAGTTACCCAGCTATTCGGTAACTCTTCACTGCCCCCCAGTGCCTGTTTTAACTCTTCCCTGAACTCCAGCTCACAATCACCCATTTTCAACTTCCACCATTTGATCCTTGGCACTGCTCTCACACTTGTCCTCCTCTTCTTGATTAACATCATCCTACAGACCACCATTCTATGCTGCCTAACTACACTTTCCCCTGTCACCACTTTACAGTCACCAATCTCCTTCAGACTGGCTCTCTTGCAAAGGATATAATCCACCTGTGTGCATCTTCCTCCACTCTTGTACATCACCCTATGCTCATCCCTCTTCTTGAAATACGTATTCACCACAGCCATGTCCATCCTTTTCAGAAAATCCACTACCATCTGACCTTCTGCATTCCTCTCCTTAACACCATACCTACCCATCACTTCCTCATCCCCTCTGTTCCCTTTACCAACAAGCCCATTGAAATCTGCTCCAATCACCAGTCTCTCACCCTTGGATACACTTACCACCACTTCATCCAACTCACTCCAAAATTTTTCTTTCTCATCCATTGCACATCCAACTTGCAGAGCATATGCACTAACAACATTCATCATTGCACCATCAATTTCCAGCTTCATAAACATCACTCTATCCAACACTCTTTTCACCTCCAAAACACTCTTGGCATACTGTTCCTTCAGGATAACCCCTATCCCATTTCTCCTCCCATTCACACCATGATAGAACAATTTGAACCCGCCTCCTATACACCTGGCCTTACTCCCCTTCCATCTGGTCTCTTGCATACACAATATATCAACCATCCCTTCTCTCCATCATATCAGCCAGCTCTCTCCCTATACCAGTCATACTGCCAACATTCAAAGTTCCTACCCTCACTACTACACTCCTAACCTTCCTCCTCTCTCTCTGCTTTCGGGCATGCCTTCCCCCTCTTCTTGTGCAACTAATGAGGGACATATTTCAGGGAAATTATTACATTTTGTGCTTGTAGGACTACTGAGGTACTCATTGGGGAGAGGGAATATTTCATGTAAGTGCTTGTGCGACTATTGCAGGACTTGTTGGGGGCAATATTTACTGTTAGTGCTTGTGAGACTACTAAGGGACTGATATGGGGGAAATGGTTCATTTTAGTGCTTCTGTGTATTTGTACAGATTACCATTGGTGTTTCATGGGTGAAATGTTTCATTTTGGTGCTTGTGTGACTCTTGAGAGACTTTGTGGGATATAATGTTTAATTTTTGTGGTTATATATACCTGGATAGACTGTTAAAGGGGGTTATTACAAGAAATGCTTGACTTTGGTGCTTGTGCTACTACTGAGGGCACACTAGGAGAAAGGTTTGTTTTTAGGGTCTATATTATATGCTCAGAGACTTTTCTTCGAACATATCATCGACACCTAAAGAGCAAACGCTCTAAAGCACTAATGGCCATTCTGCGAATTTATTTCTCTGGAAGAAATTCACGGGGCCGCATACAAAAAACACAGACTTCAAAACCATAATCAGCTGAGGGGCTTCACCCCCCCATACCCCCCAACTAGATATACCAACTCCAAAATTGCTCTACATTGTGGAAGAGGTCAATTCCCAATAATAACCAACTGAATTTTTTCCAGATTTTGTCACAATGTTTCTGTGGGCAGTTTTTTTGTTTTGATGCTTGTGTGTACAAGGACATAACACCGAAGTGTCCACCTGTGAAAATGTTTCATTTGGGTGCTTGTGTGGCCTTGGACAGACTACTAAAGGGGTACTTGGGGAAATGTTTAATTCTGGTGTTTGGGTGACTACTGGGGGCTCGGTGGAGGGGATCATGTTTCATTTCAGTGCTCATGTATAGTTGCTGAGAGTCTGGAATTGGCTGCTTGGAGAAATGATTCATTTTCATGCTTCTGTTTACTTGAACAAATTCCTGAAGTGGTTTCTTATTTTTCAGTGGTTGTGTGCACTTGGACAGTCTACTAAAGTGGTTAATTTGGGAAATGTTTCAAATCGAATGCATACATGACTAATGAAGGGAGATACTGGGTTGAAATGCTTGATTTTAGTGCTTTTGCGTACTTGGCTGGACTACTGAAGTGCCCGCCTGAGGAAACTGTCTAATTATAGTACTTATATGTTCATAGGTAGGTACTAGGCTATCGGCCCTAGGGCCCATGCAAGCCTAGCCAAAAAATGTACCTTGGCTTTCGCCACCCAAGAAAATGATTTTCCTGTGCCCCTGTCCAGCAGAGCCACAGAAGTGATCCCCGGGGTGAATTTCCCATTTCCCATCCAATCATCAAGATTTCTCTTGAAGAGCGCTAATGAGGAGCTCTGTTTGACATAGATAGGTAGTCTGTTCCAGAATATGGGAAGTCTCTGGGACAGGAATATATCCCTCCAGCATGTTCTGTTTAATGTGGTGACAAGGTTTAGGTCCCTAGAGCGTGTAGCTCGGAGTGATTGGGATTTCTTTAAGTGGAGCATGTCCAACAGCTCTGGGCTTCACATAGCTTTGTATGTTAGGCAATATGCGATGGAGTAAAGCTGTAGTTTTTTGAGACAGTCTGCATAGGGCATCTGTTTGAGGACAGTAATCCTCTTTGTGAGGTATTTCTGTGGTCTTTCCAGTTGTTGTAGATGTCTTGTGAGGTACATACCAAAAGGGGCATTGTACTCTATAATGGGTCTAATGAGTGATGAGTAGAGGGGAACAATGACCTCTTTTTTTTCCTGGATGAGAATCCTTTTGTGATGAAATGAGCCACGTAGAAGGATTTCCTGACTACTGTGGCGATGTGATTATCAAAGGAGAGACTACTGCCCACCTGTGTCCCAAGATCTCTTATCACATTTTCGGCATTAAGTAGACTGTCAGCTATGTGGTAGTTCATGGGTACAGAGTTTTTACCAAAGGGGATGACAATACACTTTTTGGCATTGAGCTTCAGGCCATGGCTTTGACACCAGGTATCTGTCTCAGTGAGGCCCTTTTGTAGTTTGTCCACATTGTTAGGAGTTTTGATTATGGCTCCTAGTTTGTAGTCATCTGCAAACTTTGTTAGCCAAAGACCTTCTGTGTTGGCCTGCACTTCAGAGAAGTAGATACCAAACAGGAGAGGACCCAGGACTAAACCTTGTGGTTCTCCACTTGTCACTGGTCTGATGTCGGATTTGGAATCTGCTACTTTCACAGTGTGGGTTCTGTCAGTGAGCCAGTTGGCAACCCATCTTGTGACATAGGGATTTATACCTAGTTTAGTGAGCTTATCTATAATTCCAGAGTGGGTGATGGTGTCGAAAGCCTTGGTGAGATCTAGATAAGCTGTGTGAACCATTTTACCCTCATCTATGGCTTTGGTGACTGCTTCAAAGAAGTCAATCAAGTTTAGGAGACATGATCTGCCTTTTACAAATCCAAACTAGGTAGAGTCCAGAGTTTGGAGATTGCCAATGTCTTTGTTTATGAGTTCCATGATGATACGTTCCATGGCCTTGCAGACCAGGCTCATCAGTCTAATGGGGCGGTAGTTCCCGGGGTCCATCATGGCTCCCCCTTTGTGGAGAGGGATAACTGTCACGGTGTGCCATTTCAGTGGGTACAAAGCCTGAGGTGAGGCTATGATTGAACATGGTACTTAGGTAGGGTGCCAGTTCATTCTGTAGATCATGTAGAACGCTGCCTGGGATATTGTCAGGTCCCATGTATGCTGTGTTCTTGACTTTGGAGAGTGTTTTTTACCTGTGCAGCCGTGATTATAGGAACTTTGCATTCTTCCGGTATAGAGATGGGCCCTCTAGGGGGTGAGAGGGGGGTAAAGTTAGCACTGAACCTATCTGCTAGGATGTTGGCAATATCAGTTGGTTCTGTATATTTAGTGCCATTGTGCTGTAACTCAGAGCAGATCTGAGTGTTCCCATTTAGATTCTTGACATAGCTATAGAATGCTTTGTGGTTGTCTATAGAGTCAGTGGCAATTTTGTTTTCGTAACTAGCTTTGGAGGATTTTATGAGGGATCTCAGCTTCTTACTGAGGTTGACTAGGGAGTTCCTCCAGTCATGGGATTTTACTATTTTGCAAAAGTTTCTTTCTTCTGTTGTAGAGTTTGTTTATGGCCGAGGACCACCAGATTGGCTTTCTTTTTTTGGAGGATAACATCTTGGTTCTATTAGGGATAACATGATCCATGCACTCGTATAAGTGCTTATAAAGTGCATCTGTGTAGGATTCTGCAGTCATACCTCTATTGTCCGTCTGCATGGGTGTCATGAAGTTTGCCACTTCTGTCTTAATGACTATGACTACAGTTAGACACAGTGGGGGAAATGTTTACTTTTAGTGCATGTGTGCATTTGCTTGTGTGTACTATGGGAAATCAATAATGTGGTCGCTTAGGGAAATGTTTTCTTTAAGTGTTTGTGTGACTAGAGCGGGTCTCCTTCGGGGAAATGTTTAATTTTTAGTGCATGTGGGCACTTGTACAGACTACTGTGGGACTCTTCGGGTGCTAATGTTTCATTCTAGAGCTTGTGTTTTCTTGGACAGGCTACTAGAGGGGCGATTGGGGAAATGGTTTATTTTTGGTGCTTGTGTTTACTAGCGCTGATGAATGAAGTGGTCACTTGGGAAACTGTTTATTTTAGTGCTTTGTGACTAGTGTGGGACTCCTTGGGGGGTAATGTTTAATTTTAGTACATGTGTGCACTAGGACATATTACTGATAGACTTTTTTGGTACTAATGTTTCATTTCAGTGCTTCTGTTTAGTTGGACAGACACTTAAGTAATCAGTTGGTGGAAAGGTTTCATTTTTTGGTGCATGTGACTACTAGGGCAGACCAATGAAGTGGTCACTTGGGGAACTGTTTCATTTCTGTCCTTGTGCGACTAGTGTAGGACTCCTGGGGGGGACATATTTACTTTTATTGCATGTGTGTACTTGGATATACTACTGAGGGACTCATTGGGTGCTAATGTTTCATACCAGTGCTTGTGTTTACTTGGACAGGGTAATGAAGGGGTCAGCTGGGGAAATGTTTCATTTTTGGTGCTTGGGTGTACTAGGGCAGACCAGTGAAGTGGTCACGTGGAGAAATGTTTCATTTCAGTGCTTATGTGACTACTTGAACATAAAAAGCCTTCTATGTAATAAAGATGGCTTCGGTCACCAGACACTCTCGGTAAGAAAAGGCACCTTCAGATGCCATCATTGTAAAGCTTGTACTCACACTGACAGCAGCAATACCTTTATTCACCCTATTTCTAATAGTATCTATGTTTTTGATGTATTCGCAAATTGTACCACTCAATGGCATCTTGTTGCTCATGCAGAGCTTTCTGTGTAGGAAAAACTGATCAGCACCTTAAGGATCGGATTCTTCTTCATGTGAGAAATATAAGGAATGCTAATTTAAGCAATGCACTTGCTATGCACATTGTTCGTAATCCAACACGTGTTTATTTAAAGTCCTGGAATGTATTCAACCCACCCAAGAGAAGGTGATGTAAAGAATCGGACAAAAATTAAAGAAATCGACTGGATTATTAATTTAAGAGCACATTGTCCTCCAGGCCTAAATAGTATAGTCCCATTAAGATCTATCTTAAAAGCAAGGAAACTGAGGATTGGGCCCTGCGGTGGCTGTGTAGCATAGAAAGTTCATTCATTATGATGCATTGTTTCTTATTTACTGCTGCTATAAAGCTTCTAGCAGCAGTATTTGCTGCCTCTGCTAATACTAATTGTCATATACACTTTCTGTTGTCATAGCATTGAGCCACAAGAGGATGATTGGACTCAATGAGACCCATAGAAATCTATCATCACAGGGATAGATGTCTAAGAAAACAATTGGTTAAAACCAAGAAGCTTATCCAATAGGAAAGTTACCACTGCATGCTTTGTTACTGGCTGCCGACTAATTTCTAAGACTGTAGTTGGCCGCTATGTTTCCAATCAATACTAAGACTATGACTCTACATTTGCATATGTGGTCCACCCTACATTTGTGATTGGTGATCTGGGTTTTAAATAGAATCTGTAGCAGGACTCGCACATGATCTGAAGAAGGCTATACTAGCCGAAAGCACTTTTCGGACTGATTTTTATTCCTGCATTTTACAGTTTTATTTAATAAATTTGTAGTTTTAACATACTGGATCGGGGTGCCGTGGTGGTCTGCTGAAGGTTTTCCTCACAGTTTGTTTTGTTTCCATTGGCAGCTTTAGCAGTTGTAGTAATGTTTATTTTACTTTCATTTAAACCTGGCTTTTTGTCAGCCTTCAGTTCTATTTGCCAAAAAGTCTCTCTTTGTTCTATATAATTTTTAAAATCTCTGCCTCTTAGATCTAAATGGACCTGTTCCAATATGGAAAAAGGAAACTTTTTGTAACTATCACATTCTATGGAATGCTTATACAAAAAAGATATGTACTCACCACAACATTCCATGTTTGTTGTCCATATCGCTTTCCTTCTTGCTGGTTGGTTTTAGAGCCAATTCTCAGCTCCAACTCCGCCGTATACTATGGCTCGAGAGTTTTTTTTCTGGCACAAGGCTAGCCCCTATCCCAACATGCCTAGCGTTAGTTACCCAGATCTCATTTGTGATAACCCACCAGACTAAATAGGTCCAAATATTACTAAAGTTGCATATGAAAAAAGGACCTGCATATGAGTGTGTAAACATCAGCAAGATAAAGGTAGGAAAGACTAGGTCTAACCAACTGGTAAGTAAAAGGGGAACTCGGCCTGTGTAGTCAACAAAAGGAAAGAAAAAAATCCTCTCTTTTCTCCAGGAGGGGGAAGGAGGGTGGGACACAAGAAGGAAGGCAAGATGAAGAACAACAAACATGGAACGTTATGGTGAGTACATAACTTCTTTATGTTATGTTGTCCCATCTCTCCGCCTCCTTGCTGGTTTGCCAGCATCTTCAGCACCTAAATTCTTGGGTGGCTCACTGGAAAAAACTCTTCAGGACCATGGAACCAAAGGATGCTCTGTTCCAAGAAGCCACATTTACTTTGTAATGAGAGATAAAGGTATGGGAATTAGCCCATGTAGCTGCAGCACAGATAGAATCTAAAGGCAGTTTGGCTTGAAAGGCAATGAAAGTAGCCCAAGGCCCTAGTTGAGTGTCCTTTAATTTTTCCTGGAAGTTCTTTATTCTGCAATGTGTAAACATAGATGATAGTGTCTGAGAGCCACTTTGATAAGGTCACTTTAGAGAGTGGAAACCTTTCTTGTCTGCAAAGGATATGAAAAATTGGTCAGATTTTCTTAAATCCTTAGTCCTTTGTACATAAAAATGTAACTGTCTATGAACATCCAATTGATGGAGCTTGTACTCTGCCTTGTTTCTATAATTGGGGAAGAATACAGGAAGCTCTATGGATTGATTTAAATTATGTTCTGAACACACCTTGGGCAAAAAAGAGGGATTGGTTCTGACAGAAATTCTATCTTTAAGGAACATCAAGTACGGGGGACGAGTAGATAAGGCCTGTAACTCAGAAACCCTCCTAGCTGAAGTAATGGCTGTTAAGAAAAAGGTCTTCCAAGTTAAAAAGTTTAGAGGACAGGAATCAGCTGGCTCAAAGGGGAGAAGAATGAGAGACTCTAAAACTAGATTTAAATCCCGGGCGGAGAGGTTCTCTTATTGGAGGTCTTAAGAGGGAAGTACCTCTTAGGAATGCTTTACATAGTCTGTGGGACATGATGTTAGATCCCATTTCTCCTACATGGAAATTAGAAATGGCCGCTAGTTGGACTTTGATAGTAGCTGCCATTGCTCCTCATTCAAATGTTTCAGCCAGGAAATCTAGAATCTTAGAAATGGGGGCAGTAAAGGGATCAATGTCCTTCTTTTCTGCCCAACAAGAGAACCTCTTCCATTTACTAGCATAAAGTTTTCTTGTAGTGGGCTTATGGGATGAAATCAAAATGTGTTGAAGTGCTGGGGAAACATCTGGCTAAGACCGGAAGTGGAGAAATCAAGCCGTCAGCTTGAGAATATGGACGGAAGGGTGGAGAGCACCCGACTGATGCATCAGGAGATTCGGAACTGGGTCCAGTATCCAAGGCTGTCCTTGCAGATGAGGTCAGAGGAATGGGGACCAAATCCGTCGAGGCCAGAGGAATGGGAACCAAATCTGTCGGGGCTAGTAAGGAGCAATGAGGATTAACTTGCAACCCAATGACTGAGCTTTCTGAAGAAACTTGGGGATCAGGGGAAATGGTGGGAAGGCATAAAGCAGTCCCGGGGGTCAATCATGAACCAGTGCATCCCTGGGTGACTGTCCTGGTGGTGGGACTAGGGCAAAGTAGCTGCTGCATTTGTTGTTGAGGGAGTCATGAAAAGATCACAGCATGGCTAGCCCCATTTGCAAAAAATCAACTCTAACTTCTGTTTCAGGGACCAGTCATGAGGTATCAGCATAGCCCTGCTGAGCTTGTCTGCTATCACTCTGGATTTCCCCAGAATGTGCATTGCGACCAGAAAGCGTTGGGAAGACATCTCCCATTGTCATACTCATAGAGCCTTTCAGCACAAGGGGTAAGACCTAGTTCCGCCCTGTTTGTTGATGTAGCATACTACTGACATATTGTCTGTATGACTTGCTATAGTCCCTGTAGTCAGACTGTCTTGAAGTGCTTCCAACGCCAGAAGCACCACTCTCAGCTCTAGGACACTGATGTGCAAGTGGTACTTGTGTTCTTGCCAAGTCCCTTGAACAGTCTGTCCTAGATAATGCCCCCTCCACCATATCTGGGAAGTACCTGAGGTCACTGTGGCTATGGGTTGGGGGGCTAGAAATGGTCTGCCCATTGATACCAGAAGTGAGTAAAGCCACCATGCTAAGTCGTCCTTGCAAGACTCCATGATCCATATCTGATGTGACACTGGCAAATACTGGAATAACCATGAGCAAAATGGAGCCAATGCAGAATTCTCATGTGGAAGCATGCCATAGGGACCAGAGTAATCGCTGCAGCCATCAAGCCCAAGACCTTGAGGACAAATTTTGCTTGGATTCTCTTGTTTGCCAAGAGGATTGAAACTTGATGATGAATGGTTAACACTCTTTCGTGAGGCAGTTTTGCTATCATGGCCCTTGTGTCTAAATCTGCACCTATAAATAAAATATACTGACAAGGCAACAAGGCAGACTTTTCATAGTTTATGGTGATGCTTAGTTGTGTAGAGGTGTGAATAGTGGAGTCCCGTGCCTCAATGAGTTGATGCTTGGTGGTGGCAGTGAGGAGCCAGTCATCTAGATGTTGAAACACCCAGAATCCTAAATGCCTCAGATGAGCTGTGATTACTGCCATACATTTGGTGAACACTCTGGGGGCTGTGGTGAGACCAGAGGGTAGAGCTCTGAACTGGTAATGACTGGCTACCAGCCAGAAGTGTAAGTACTTCCTGGACTGCCTGTCCATTTTTATATGGTAGTACACATCTTGGAGATCGAAAGAACACATCCAGTTGTCCTAACCCAAAAATGGGAGAATAGAATGCAGTGTTACCATATGGAACTTACTTTTCTTGACTGATTTGTTGAGTTTGCCAAGATCCAAAATGGGTCACCCATCCCGTCTTTTTTGGAAATAAAAAGAACCTTGAGTAAGTGCCAGATTCAATTTGGTCTGCCGAGACTTCTTGGATGGCTCTTTTTTCTAGCAACGTTTGAACTTCTATGTTTGCTTGATCCCAAATACTGGGTGGAAAGTCTGGGATTGCATGTTGATTTGTTGTAGGGGGTGGTTGGGAGAAGGGAATTTTGTAACCCCTGGATATTATCGACAGTACCCAAATATCTTCCGTGATTGTTTGCCAGGCTTTGAGGTACTGGGATAATCTGCCCCAAACTGCCTCCTGAGGCAGATGTTCAGGCCTCCTTTCAGGAGCACTGGAAAGGCCTGCCAGAAAAGGTATGTCTGTCAGCCTGATTCTGTAGACCACCCCCTGCCACAGGGTCAGCATCTCCCATTGTTATTTCCCCCTCTGCCCCTGGGGAAAATGTCTCCATGTGTGTCAGGCAAAACTCCCAGGGATTTTCTGAACCACATCTTTCCACTCTTCTAACCCCTGGGGAAAGGTCTAGAGGGAGCATAAAAATAAACTCCCATGGCAGAGAAATTTGCCACCCCATTCACACTTGGTAAGAGTCTCTTTTTTAACTGAGGCCTGAACAGAGACAAGCCATCAAAAAGGGTGTTGGTAAAGGAGGACTTGAAGGGCTCTGCAAATTGACAAAGGCCCCTCCAGGAGTGTCTGCAACTCCTGTGCCTGCTGCCGTACCCACTCCATCTGATGCATAGGAGATCAGCCGCATGGAGGAGTTAACTACAGATGTCAAGTTCACAAGCTGTGAAGCTGCTTTGCTCGCAGCTCCTTCAGTTGTAGGATCCTGTAGAGTATTTCCTAGTTCCTTCTGGAGATCCCTTTGAAGGCATGTAAAATGAATCAAATAATTCAGCAACCTGAGAGTGAAGGCCGCTGAAGCAAACATATGCTTCCCATACCTGTCCATTGTAGGAGACTCTTTATTTGGCAGATGGACAGAAGAAGTAGTCTCTGCTAACACTTTCTTGGTGGCTGCCACTGCCACCACCATAGCATCAACAGGCACACCCTTTGATAGAAAGAACCTATCCTCTGGAGCAGTTTTGAATTTATTGGGCCTCCTTGGAACTGGTTCCATAGTCTTTGGGGAGCTCCAGGCCTTCAGACTCACCAAAGCCAGTAGAGGGTCGAAAGGCGGGGACACCCAAGAGGTGGAGAGTTGGGAACCAAATGCATGCAGGTACACAGACTCATCCTCAGAAGGGGCAAGGGATTTCCAGCTACTCCTCTGTATAAGGATTTCCAGGATGTCTGAAAAAGAGAGATCCTCAGAGGGAGAACGTGGGGACCCTTCTGAGTCCTCCAAGTCTGTGTCTGAAGTGCTCAGGAGAGTCCAAATGCTTCCGCTTGTATTTTCTCTTCCGAGGGACTTCCTCCAAGGGGTGCTCAAGGGAGGTTTCTGAAGAGGTGGGGTTGCCCAATGGGGTGTCCTGGAGCATGGATTCCCCTACACTTGGGGAGGGGGGATTGGAGGCAGACTCAGGCACCAAAATAGTAGGAGGCAATGGAGTCTCAGGGGACAGCACGCTCAAAGGCACCACGGTCCCGGCCTCAAAGAGTCCCCAGCTCCAAAGAGTCCAGAGAGCTCCTCCTAATTGAGGGCGATTGTTCCGAGGCCAATGTAGGAGCCAAGCTCATCTGCACCAAAGCCCCGAGATGGAGAGCGAGGTTAGACAAGGGTCCAATGACACTGCCTCTCTGAGCCGACGAGAGAGCATCGGCCTCCCAGATACTTCAATTGACTGAGATAACGAAGAGACCAGAGCGGTAGTCGGACCCAATAGCCCAGTGGTAATTGGAGCCAGTGGTTCCACCACAATGACTTCCATGCACTCCGGCTCTGAACTCAAAAGGAGTTGAAGGAGGAATCCATAACGGTGCAGGTTGAGGTGTCAGCACCAATTCCTTGTGGGCTAGGCTCGATAATTTAGCTAATGCATGTGTCTTGAGAAGCCTCTACACCACCCTCTCCACATTATGATCTGAAAGCCTGGATGATCGAGAGGAATGAGAGGAAGACAGATGACTGCCTGCCACAGATTGCAACAGTGGGGACTGTGGAACAGACCTCACCAGCTCCAGAGAGGGAGACCTGGTTCTCTTGAGAGTCCTGACTGGCTCCAAAACCACTTAAGGAGCTGCCAGAGAAAGAGCTTTGTCAGAACCAATGCTCAGATCTGACAAACCCACAGGTTTATCCTTAGATCTTGACAGCTCCGACATAGGAACCGACAAATATGATGGCTTAGGAGACTTATCCTGTTTTTTTGCTGGCTGAGGACCCTGAATAGCAACATCAGAAGGGCCCCTTAAGTAAGCCTCATAAAATCAACTTATTTTTCCTCTCCTGCAGGACCTGAGAACTAAAAGCATGACATATAGAACATGAGTCCTGCAGGTGTACAGCCCCTAAGCATTAGACACACATTGTGTGCCCGTCCATACGGGACATCATCTGGCAGCACGAGTCACACTTCTTAAAACTTGAATGTTTTGACTCCATAGGTTCCTTGAATATGCTAGGAGGGAATTACAATATTACCAAAAGAAAAAACACCAACAGCTAACAAGAGCAAGCTAAATAACTTTAAACTTTTTTTGTTTTGTTTTGTTTTATCAAGAGGAAAGAGAAAGGAGGGAAAGGGAAGAGCCTCTAAGTTAAACCGTGACTCCCCCAACCCAGGAAAGCCTCTAACGTAAACGGCTGCTCCTATAAGGAAAAAAGAAAGGGAAAATGAAAGGAAAAGCCCTTAAATGAAGACAGGGCTAAGAGAAAGGGAACCCTCTAAGTCAAATGGGTTCAAGGAAAGGTTTAGGCCTGAGGGAAAAGTACAACGGCCACAACAACAGCAAAAAAGCAGCACCAGAAAGGTCACAAAGGTACTAGCCTGAGGTGAACACACTCTAAGGACTATACCAAGAGAAATTAGCTATCTAAATTCAAAAAACCTTTGTCAAAAAATACAAGAAGAAAATACTTAGCCTGAGCCAGTACAAGCAATCTCGACACTGCAAGCAGCAAACAAGATCTGGGTAACTACCGCTAGGCATGTTGGGATATGGGCTAGCCTCAAGCCAGTTAAAAGCTCTCAAGCTACAGTATACGGCTGAGTCAGCTCCAAACCCAACCAGCAAGAAGGAGGCGAGATGGAACAACATAACATGTATTATTACTGTCACATTTTTAATAACATACTGATGTTCTCTAATTCGTTCTTGCAAAGTTCTAGTGGTCGTTCCAATAGAAAACACAAGACACCCACTACAAACACTAATATAAACTATTCCTTTGGTCCTACATGTAAAATGACCTGGCACATTCATAATTTTTGGATAAAAGTTCAAAGAAATAAATAGTCCTCCTAATATAAACTGGCACCACCTACAGGTGCCACATTTAAACATTCCCTTTTCTTGTTCAGTATTCAAAACAGTGGGAATATATTTTGTATTCTCATGGTGTAACACTTTCTTAAAACTATATCTATTTTTATATACAAAATTGGGTCCACCACCCACTAATTTGTATAACTCACTATTACCTTCCAAAAATCTTTTTACCTTATTTCACTAGTCACATCATTGTAACTGCACTGACAAAAGAAAAGCCAGTAGTCACAAAATCTTCCAATTCTTCTTAATGATGTGCTTAATAAATTTACTGTCATATCCACATTGTAAGACAACTTCCTATTTTCATTAATACTATTTCTTAAATTATTACTAATAAAACCATACAAACAACAGTAGGCACAGCAACCATAAAAATTTAATAAACAGATGCGAGTAGGTAAGTGGTTTCACCACCACAAGTGACTTCTTCAGACCATGTAACTCAGAAAAGCAAAAACAAACATTTAAATAGATGATATCAGCAACTCACTTTTCAAATAAACCAATAAAAACATAGCAATCACATTATTAAATTCATTCAGTACTAGACCTGTGCCTTCCTTCATTACCAGATAAATAACATCAACTACTCACATTACTTTTTAAAATAGGCCAACAAATACACAGCAGTCACAGTATTTCATTCACTCAGCGCTAAACCTGTGTCTTCCCTCATTACCAGATCACAAGAACAGATAAAGCACAAAGCATGCTGTAACAGATTCAGGGAAGGAGCTCCTAAAACAGCAAAATTCATATATTGCATACATCAAAATGCAAAGTTGCTACAGTTATACATAGACAGTATAAACCAGAACATGTAGCTCACAGGAATAAAAGCATACCTTCTGAAAATAACATCAGCTACTCACTTTTTACTTCTTAAAACAGGCCAGTAAGTACACAGCAGTCACAGTATTTTATTCACTCGGTGCTAAGCCTGTGTCTTCCCACAGTACCAGCTCACAAGTGCAGGTAGAGTATGCTGCATCATCAAGTTCAGGAAGTGAGTTCTTAAAGCAGCAAAAACCATATACTGCATGCATCGTGATCACTCAGAATTACTGCAATTATAAATGCGCAGTATAAACAAGCACCAAATAAGTACGACAGTCGTACATCCATATATATAAAAATACAAAAGCAGTAAAAACAAAGGAAAGCACCTATTTAGGTATACCTCTCTTAAGAACTGGCTTAATGGAAACCACCACATCGAGCCCCGACCCTCAAAACAGAGCTTCGCTGGATTCTTAAGCTTAGAGCTGTTTGTCGATTTGGGCATTTGAAAAAACGACGCCCCTTGGGGACTATACGCATTTTAATGCAAGTCTCAAGATATTTATTCCCTAAATCAAGTTCTCTTGAATTTTTTAAGCAATTTAATCAGATTATCAGTGTAACCTCTGTATTAATCTTCCCTTAAAGAGCTAGTAACCTACTCAGAGGTATAAAAAGGATCATATTTTTTAGTTAGAAATGACTGCACAGTAAAATGTTCTTTGGTTCATCTTAACAATCTTACCAGAAAAGTTGACATTAGGACTTTTCTGTACCTCAATAATAGTCTCAATCTCATCATCGGGACTTACCCTTTGGTCATCTCACAAACGCGCCACTGGAACCAGTTGTTGAAGTGTTTTTTGTATATCCAACATAGTACTCATGATAAGCTGCTTGATACCTCGATCATTCGATCCTGGGGTAGAATGTAGACTAACAACCATCAAGGAACCAGAAGCTGCTTCAGCCATTAGAAAACAAGAACCATGACTAAACAAAAGACCACTTGTACCAGTATAACAAGAAACCAAATGAAAAAATACCGGCCCAATGGAATGAAGCAGCAAAAGCAGAATAAAAACTTCAGATTGAGCGTACAGTCTTTAATTTCAATACGTTTGTCTCTAGGACTTCATCAGAACAAATGAATAACCAATGTAAAAAACATTGCATTTTTATACACCTTACAATAAAACAATTAACACATTTTCTAATCAATCAATTTACTAAAAATAAAAGAAAACTCACATACTATTTATTTAAATAAACCTTTTATCTCTCAAAAAGCATTTTTTGTTGACACTTTCATTTAAACCTTGCTTGTTGTCAGCCTTCAGTTCTATATAATTTTTAAAATCTCCGACTCTTAGATCTAAATGGACCTGTTCCAAGATGGAAAAAAGAAACTTTTTGTAACTGCCACATTCTATGGAATGCTTATACAAAGCATTGTTACACTCATATTTTTTAATAGCATACTGATGTTCTCTAAGGCCACAGTGGTGCAGAGGTTAGCATTGTCGCCTCACAGCAAGAGGTTCTCCCGTTCGATTCTCAGCTGGAGCACCTTCTGTGTGGAGTCTGCATGTACTACCCATGGTCGAGTGACATTTGAAAGACATGCAGGTAGGTGCGTGGGTAAATGGGTGTGCCTTCTTTGAAGGCTGGACATCGGGCTGGCAACTTGACACCATAAAAATCCACTGCCAATCATTAGCAGACTGGAGTTCCACTGTGGCAACCCCTAACAGGGAAAAGCTGAAAGACCGTTATTATACTGATGTTCTCAAATTCTTTCTTGCAAAGTTCTAGTGGTCATTCCAATATAAATCACAGGACACTCACTGCAAACACTAATATACACTATTCCTTTGGTCCTACATGTAAAATGACCTGGCACATTCATAATTTTCGGATAAAAGTTCAAAGAAATAAATAGTCCTTCTAATATAAACTGGCACCACCTACAGGTGCCACATTTAAACATTCCCTTTTCTTTTTCAGTATTCAAAACAGTGGGAATATATTTTGTATTCTCATGGTGTAACACTTTCTTAAAACTATATCTATTTTTATATACAAAATTGGGTCCACCACCCACTAATTTGTATAACTCACTATTACCTTCCAAAATCTTCCGGTTCTTGATTCCAATACTTAAATATGTTTTTATTAGTAAGTCAAGTAATAATTTAAGAAATAGTATTAATGGAAATAGGAAGCTGTCTTACAATGTGGATATGACAGTAGGCAGTAAATGTATTAAGAACATGATTCAGAAGAATTGGAAGATTTTGTGACTACTGGCTTTTCTTTTGTCAGTCCAGTTGCAATAGTGAAATAAGGTAAATGTTCTTACTGCATTGACTAACACTCTAGCAGTGATTTAGTACATGTTAGCCAGTATTTCCTGTTTTTTGACTTTTAACAACAGATTAGATAGGAGCAATTGCTCATTGCTATGTGTGGTGTTTTAGTAACATGCCTGTCACCAAACACATTTTTTGGTCACTACTTCTGGCTTTTTGACTGGTGTTGGCATTTGCAATCAGGCAAATGTTCCATAAGGTAAATGTTATTCTTATAAAACTGGTGTCAAGGATTTACCAGATACAGACATTATTTCTGGCTTGGTTTACAGGATACATATGTTCCCAGTTCTTCATCTTTCCAGTAAACTCTCTGGTGTCTTTTCTAAGGTATAACTTGCCTGGGTATCAGCTTTCTGCAAAGGCCCTCTATTTCATTTCTAGACATTGAGTTTTAATCTGTGACTTTGGGAGCAGTCTATTATGCTCATCTTTCAAAATGTATTGAGAGACTCTTTTATTGCTCACAGTTTGCAGTCATCTGCCAACTTGGTCAGCCAGTGACCCTCAACGATAGTCTTTACCTTCAAAGATTGATGGCAGTAGGAAGAAGGACCAGGATGGAGCCATGCAGTACACCACTGGTGAATGGTCTCTTAATGAAGATAGTCTCACCAACCCTTACTTTTTAGGAACTGTCCATGATACACTGGCAATCCAGCCATTTATCTAGTGATTTATGACTAGTTTGGTCAACTAAAGCCGAGTGAGGGATTGTAACAAAGGGCTTATCTGGATCTAAGTAATCAATATATACATTTTGCCATCATTCATTACTTCATTACCTTAGTGACTGTCTCAAAGAAGTCCACAGTGTTTGTTATGCACAATGTTCCCTTGACACAACAAAATTGCGCTGGTTCCAGTGCGTTTCTGCTGACCTCATTTATGATAATTCATTCCATGACTTTGCACACCACACTAGTGACACTGATGTGTCTGTGGTGTTTGAGATTGTTGTAATCCTCCATTCACAGGGTACAAAACCTTTTTTGAGGCAATAGTTGGAAATTTCCAGACTGCACATGTTTCAAGCAATCTTGGGGGCACCCTCTGATATTATTGCAGCCTTTTAATATATTTCTGGCTTTAGTGAGCCCTGCCAGGACTTATTCCCTGCTGTGATTTGAAAGAAGAAATATATTAGCTTTGGGTTGTGGCAGTATTACATTTTATTTTTTATGATGTATCAGCAGTTGAAAACGTGTCATGACTCAAAAGTGATTCCAGTGGCTTGCTCCTCAAAGATCACATGTTACTCCATACAAGCTTTGTTAGTGAAGCTAGCACAGTGTTCATTAGGATTTAATAATGAACTCATACTTCTACCTTTATGTATTGATGATCCTGATGCCTGTATGTTTTTTCCTGGTGGTTAACATATGTATTCCCTTGAAGCAGTAGCAAAGTTTTCTTGATTGTGTGGCCCATGTCTGTTGTGGAGCTCTGTGGTTATTGCAAAAGTGAATTGCATGTACTTACACACTCTAGAGATCTAAACCTAAGCACAACAATAAATAGGACATGCTGGATGGATAGATTCCTGTCCCAGAGACTTCCCATTCTTTGGAACAAGATTCCAATCTACATTAGGCAGAGCTTCTTGCTAACACACTTCAAAAGAAACCTTGAAGAGTGGATGGGAAACAAAGTTTACCCTGGGGATCACTTCAGTGGCTCTGCTGGACAGAGGCACAGGGAACTAATCTAAGGGGGTGTTGAAAGCAAACACATTCTGGCTAGGCTTATAAATGCCTTCGGGCAGATAACCTATGAACCTGTTATGTCTTCTGGTATTGCCATCTCTGTGTTATAAGCACATATCAACTGGGGTACTTGATGCTTTTTATGACTTTTAGCTGTCTATAACCATTTAGCCTTGTTACACAATGGGCAGTACAGTGAGTGCTATTTGGGATGCAGATTATAATAAAATTTTCTGGGTGTTTAAAATTTATAATTTTAGCAGCATTAAGTTGGAGACAGTGCATTTCGATCTTTTATCTAAAGGATTCAACTTCATTCCAACCCCCAAATTTTGTCTTGTTGATAATATACTAGAATTTAAGCAATACACTAGAAAATTGAATTTAGCTCTTATGTTTGATAATATTAATAATCATAAGAATGATCAAATTGGTGACACCGGTTCACTAGGGTTGAAAAAGAAAAGTAATTTTATACCATTGAGTAACCCTAGTGTACAGATTTATGATCAAGTGGTCACAAATGAAATTTACAAATTGTACAAAAATAGAAAGAAGTTCCCAACCAAATATAATTTGTCCATAGAAGAAAGGCAAGCTCTTCAGGATTTACGGACGGATACTAATTTACGTATTATGAAACCAGACAAAGGTGGGGGCATAGTATTGTTTGACACTCTTACATATAACGCCAACATCTTGGAAATATTACATCATTCGGGAAATTATATTGTGTCATCCATTAATGAAGTCAACATTGCCTACAATAGGATTGATATGTACCTTGAAGAGTACCTATTAGAAAACAGAATAACAGAAGAAATGTATAGTTATATGACAGTTGAACATCCAGTCTTAGCAACTATCATAGGGATACCAAAGGTACACAAAAACCCAGATAATCCACCCTTGCGTCCTATAATATCCGGAAGTAGATCTAAAACATTCCCAATAGGAGAAGTATTAGACACTTTATTAAAACCTATTTACAAGGAAGTGAAACATCTTGTAAAAGACTCATGGGAATTTTTAAAAAACTATCCCCTAGATAAATACCATCAGGGCATTTTGTTCAGCACTATTGATGTTATAGATTTATTTAGTTCTATTCCCATGGAAGAAGGTATTGAGGCATTTACCATCAGCCTAAGAAAACACACCAGCATGACATGGGATAGAATTCAATTATTGGCTGAACTTATGAGCATAGTTTTAGAGAACAATTTCATTTTTTATGAGGGGGAGATATTCAGGCAGACCAGGGGGGTAGCAATGGGAGCAGCTTGTGCTCCAATATTTGCCAACCTGGTCATGCTTGAATGGGAAGAACAGAATGTATTGGACGGTTTACATGATGAACATATTGTATATTATTCAAGATTCCTTGACGATATTTACATTCTTTGGAATGGGGATATGGACACCTATTCTGCTTTTATTAATTACATCAACAACAGTAGTAATTTTTTGAAGTTTACTTCAGTGGTTAACGAATTTGGTGTTCCGTACCTTGACACATTGATTACAACTGACAAGGTTGGTTTGAAGTCCACGATATATAGGAAGGATACTTTTACTAATTCTTACGTGGACTTCAACAGCTTTCATCCTAGGAAAGTGAAAAGAAGCATTTATAAAGGACAATGTGTAAGGGCTATTAGAATGTGTTCTAATTATATAGATATGGTAAAGGAAATTGACTATATAACATCCTTATTTTTTGACAGAGGATATGATAATGATATGATGGTGGACATCTCAGCATATGTAATTAGCCAATGGGGAATCAAATATAAGCCATTACTTGGTTCTAATAATACATCAAATTTATTAGTTAACAATGAAAGTACAGAGCATCAAGTCATGGAAGCATCAGTAAAACAAACAGCCAATATTACTTACAATAGAGCATGTATAGTAGAATTTGGTCCCTACAGTTATTACATCAAGGATATTATTATTAAAAATTGGCATCTAATAATTAAAGATAAAGAATTGGCTGATATACTGGGAACTGAACCCAAATTTGTGAACAAAATGGGTATGAATATCAAGAGAATTCTTGAATTAGGACATAAGACAAAACATAATGAAACTGCACACACTTCGAGATGTGGCACTTGCAAACAATGTTCCAGTATATATACGGAAAGTTTAATAATATTAGGAAACGAAAACAGAACTAAGATATATCCAGTTAAGGGTAATTGTAAAACTAGAATGGTAGTGTACATCGCTATGTGTACGGTCTGCCCCTCATTTTATGTGGGGAAGACTGAAAGATTATTAAGACAGCGGATTTATTCACACTTATATTGTATAAAAAACAAGGATTCAAAAAATGCATTAGCGAGGCACATTTTGGAAAAAGGAGAAGAACACAAATTTGAATTTGCTATAACAGAAGTAGTTAAGAGTGATCCTAGAGGAGGCAATACAAAATATGTATTAGCCTACAGAGAGCTTTTTTGGCAAGTTTTAACTGATGCAACCAGATTACCAGGCATCAACGACTATTTTACCATTAAGCCTCTGTTGATGTTAAAATAGTGAAGCACAAATTACAGTCACAGCACCTAAAAATTACAAATTATAAATTGAACAATAAATGTAAAGTAATTTTTGTTTTATATTTTAGTATTAATCATTAATATATGTATCTAGTGTAATAATATTAATTAATTTTTGTATTATTTTAACATATTTAACATATTTGTAGTGGTATTAATACGTGGAATTCATGAATTTTGATTATTAATACAAGCATGAGTTGAATTTACAGTATGTTGCTTTAAGTATGGCATTACATTTTTGGCGCCATTTTTCATTTAAAAAGTCTTGTAATCAGCTGTTTTAACTGTTCTGATGAAGCTAGCTGAGCCTAGTGAAAGCGCTTAACGACGGAAATTGTTTATGTTTATATTATTCATTGGTATTAAATACTATTTGGTGGTTTTAACTATATCCGGTGGATTTATTTTGCTATCAACTTGAGCTAGAGCGCATCTTCTTGTGTGGATTATAGTGAATACTTTTGGATCTAAGTAATCAATATATACATTTTGCCATCATCCATTACCTTAGTGACTGTCTCAAAGAAGTCCACAGTGTTTATGCACAATGTTCCCTTGACACAACAAAATTGCGCTGGTTTCCAGTGCGTTTCTGCTGACCTCATTTATGATAATTCATTCCATGACTTTGCACACCACACTAGTGACACTGATGTGTCTGTAGTGTTTGAGATTGTTGTAATCCTCCATTCACAGGGTACAAAACCTTTTTTGAGGCAATAGTTGGAAATTTCCAGACTGCACATGTTTCAAGCAATCTTGGGGGCACCCTCTGATATTATTGCAGCCTTTTAATATATTTCTGGCTTTAGTGAGCCCTGCCAGGACTTATTCCCTGCTGTGATTTGAAAGAAGAAATATATTAGCTTTGGGTTGTGGCAGTATTACATTTTATTTTTTATGATGTATCAGCAGTTGAAAATGAGTCATGACTCAAAAGTGATTCCAGTGGCTTGCTCCTCAAAGATCACATGTTACTCCATACAAGCTTTGTTAGTGAAGCTAGCACAGTGTTCATTAGGATTTAATAATGAACTCATACTTCTACCTTTATGTATTGATGATCCTGATGCCTGTATGTTTTTTCCTGGTGGTTAACATATGTATTCCCTTGAAGCAGTAGCAAAGTTTTCTTGATTGTGTGGCCCATGTCTGTTGTGGAGCTCTGTGGTTATTGCAAAAGTGAATTGCATGTACTTACACGCTCTAGAGATCTAAACCTAAGCACAACAATAAATAGGACATGCTGGATGGATAGATTCCTGTCCCAGAGACTTCCCATTCTTTGGAACAAGATTCCAATCTACATTAGGCAGAGCTTCTTGCTAACACACTTCAAAAGAAACCTTGAAGAGTGGATGGGAAACAAAGTTTACCCTGGGGATCACTTCAGTGGCTCTGCTGGACAGAGGCACAGGGAACTAATCTAAGGGGGTGTTGAAAGCAAACACATTCTGGCTAGGCTTATAAATGCCTTCGGGCAGATAACCTATGAACCTGTTATGTCTTCTGGTATTGCCATCTCTGTGTTATAAGCACATATCAACTGGGGTACTTGATGCTTTTTATGACTTTTAGCTGTCTATAACCATTTAGCCTTGTTACACAATGGGCAGTACAGTGAGTGCTATTTGGGATGCAGATTATAATAAAATTTTCTGGGTGTTGTCCATTCTCTCCAATAGTCTGCTTACTGCCTTCACGGCATTACAAGAACAGAAGAGTTCAAGACAGGGATATCAGTTTGAGATGACATATCCTGTAGAATCAAGGAAGAAATGCCACTGTATGAGCAGCAACAGTAACCTGGAACAGCAAGTAGTGTATCCTGATGACTGTAGTCTATCTGGTATGAAGTGTGCGTGTTACTGATTGGAAGGTTCAAGGGACAAAGTAGCTAGCAGCGGATAATGATGGAAGCAATTGTGGTGTACAGCCATATGTTTATAAGTCAGGATACAGAGATGTGCATGTATAGTACTGGTTACTAGTACTGTAAAGTGTGCTGTGCCACGACAGTTATGCTCATTGCACCAGTTTAGATATTTTGTGTGTGGTGTTGCCAAAGGATGTATGTATGTACAATTTTTTTTCTACTTGTCTTAAGCTGCTCTATTTGCATTGATATTATTGTTGTTATTTCAGGTTTTACCATCTGGTGGCTTGCACAGCCTATGTTTTGTGGGTCTATAATAATTGCAAATTTAGTTTCAGCAATCGCATAGTACTCTCTGCTTGTGTTGTGACATGTATATGAGCAGACTTTCCAGCTGAAGACATAGATGATGGTTACATTGGTTTTCAACCATTTGAGGAACTTTTTTTTCCTGAGGACTGAAATGGCATTTATCTATTTTCAGTTTGTATTCCAGCATGGAGTAATACATACACGTGTATAAGAAAACATATATTCCTTTTAAGTGCTGCTATCCTATTCCTCATTTTGAATTTTGGTACAGACTAAAATATTGAGTCATTTTCTGACTCAGAAGTGTTTCTGCCCATGCAGATTACCTGAGTATTTCATATGTGTAACCAATTAGGTTATCATTGGAGATCAGAAATTCATGCAGAGTGTGTGTGTTACGTTGTTGCCAGTACTGTAGCCAACATGGTTCTACAGCTTTACACTGTCCCTAAACTACTTTGCAATGCCTGAGGAACTTTTTAGGCTCGGTCACTCTCCTACTTTGGGCACAATAGAAAAGTCTTTGTGGATTCTGTTCAAGGAGCTTTATTATATACAAACACATCATGACAGATGTTTACTGACTTTAACTTAAGTAACTTATATACAAACTAACTATGGCAATCATACATGCTCACTCTCTGGCTGCACTCTTAAAATGGCACTGGGAATAGCATGTGCCCAGTATTTATATGTGCACATTCAGTCCTTGATATGCTTCTTAAAGACACAGCACATACCCTCTGATCTACATCCTACCTCTTTGAGAAATAGATCATGCAATGTTAGGAATCTATTTGGCATGCAGATAATGCAAGTAGTTCTTTGTCATGCAATTACACAAGACTAGGTACATATATACAGTTATGTCCATATTGCTGTGTATTTCACACTTGACCTATAAATTAAACCATATCGTGTGACATAAAACTGGGAATTAAGTTTAGCAACTGGAGCTGTCCTTGGGAGTATTTACTTCCATTCCTGAGTATGTTCCAGAAGTTGAAACACACACTGAGATGGGAACAACCGTTTGGTTCTCTCTGAGATCTAGAGTCTGTATCACAGGAACAGTGCTGCAATGATGATTCTGGTACAGGAAAATGATGTCTGCGATTTCTCCTGTACTCCACACCCTCAGATTCTACAAGATAGGATCTCCGCTCAGTACATATACCTGTAACTTGACCAATCTGGCTGAAACCTTTCACTGTTTGTATCCTCACAGTCTCTTATTCTCTCAATGGATGAAGAAATCTACTCGATTTATCATAACTGGACTTCTGGATAAAACACTTCTTGAATAATTGAGTCTTAATGGTTCTATTTTTCTTAGCTTTAGGCCTTAATAAACTGGAACTAATAGGTAACGTCATTCTGGTTTGCCGAGATAGACGTCTTTGAGAAGGTAAGCCAAGTATATCATCATGGGGTATGTTTCTGAGACTAAGTAAATTCAAAAAGACATAGGTATTGTCATGTTTTGACCTTTCAAATAATTGCTTTGCACTCTGCACTGCATGTTCAGCTAGCCCATTTGACTGTGGATATTCAGGACTGCTAGTAACATATACAAAGTCCCATTCTCCTGCAAATTTCTGAAATAACTGACTAGTAAATTGAGTACCATTGTCCGAGATAACTTTGTGTGAACTACCATGGACTGACAAATGACATTTCAACTTAGTAATAACAATAGTGGATGTTAGGTTAGGTAGTATGTCAATCTCAAACCAGTTTGAATAAGAGTCTACCAATACTAAGTATTGCTGATTGTTCCACTTGAAGATATGAGTGGCTACTGCTGACCAAGGTAGTTCAGGAACTTGACTTAGCTGAAGTGCTTCTCTCTGCAAATGCGATCTAGTATTATTACGTACTGAACAAGAAGAAAGTACTTTATCAATGTCTTTCAGTAATGAAGGCCAAAATACTAGGTGTCTCACTATTCTCTTAGTGGATGCAGAACCTGGGTGACCATGATGCAAACTCTGAATATATTCTTGTAAGGAAGCTGGAACAACAATTTTAGGACCTTTGAAAATAATGCCATCTATCGTCATTTCATCTCTGTAAGGAAAACAGATCTGCAGTTCAGGTGGTAAACTAGATTGCTTTGATGGCCATCCAACATTAATGCAGTGATTGAGCTTTTGCGAAATTAGACCAGTCTTTGTAAGATCTCTCAGCTCATCAAGTCTTGTGATAGAGAAATTACACACTGCCATCACATCAGTCAAAATTCTCTGCGTCAAGCTGTTCCACCATATTTCTGGGTGATCTGGATAAGGTATCAGCCAGATAAAGTAGTTTGTCTTTCATGTAGACTATTTTGAAGTTGAACTTTTGCAGTTTGAGCATCATTCTTTGTAATCTCACTGGAGAAGAATGCATAGACTTCTTTAGAATAGTAACTAGGGTAGGTGGTCAGTTTCAATCTGAATAGCTCAACCATAGATATAATCATGAAACTTTGAACATACAAATACTATTGCCAAAAGTTCTTTCTCAATTTCAGCATATTGCATTTCAGTTTGGGTAAGTGTTCTAGATGCATAGGCTACTGGTCTGCCCTCTTGAAGTATAACTGTGCCTAGACCAAATTTTGAAGCATCACAGGAAAGGGTGACTGGTTTATTTACATCATAGTATCTTAATGTAGGTAGGCTGGCAATCTTCTGCTTACAGTCTTCAAATGCCTTCTGCTGCTGTTCTAACCATGACCATGTAACATTTTTGTGCATCAGCTCTCTTAAAGGTGCTGTCAACTCACTGAAGTCTGGTATAAACCTGCCTAAATAGTTGACCATGCCTAGGAAACACTGTACAGCTTGAATATTATCCAGTACTAACATCTCGGCTAGAGCGTCTTCTGCGTGGAGACATGCGTGAATGGGCATACCTTCGTTGAAGGTTGTGCATCAGGCCTGGCAAGCCGTTATGTAAAAATCAACTGCCAATTATTAGTGGACCGGAGTTCTGCTGTGGTGACCCCTAACCGGGAAAAGCCGAAAGACACTAACATCTCAAGAATAGCTGCTTGCGGGGGGGTGGGGGTGGGCAGAGCCTGGATGGCTTACTGAAAGCAGCATCTTTTGGATCTCTATAAAAATGTACTAGAAAATATGATAAAAATTAATCTCATTAATTTGGAACAGCAAAACTTCATAGATGAACTTCTAAACTACATCCTTACCAATCTTCAAGAAATTCCTGAAAGTTTTTTGGCGATATTTATTGCTACATGATAATGGCCAGCTCAAAGAACTCACACTCAGATTCTATTCTGAAAAAAGAGATTCAATTGATGGCTTCTACACTACATGAGTTATCCTTGAAGATGGATATATTCACAGACAATCTGGAAATTTTGAAGGAGAACTATCAAAAATAAACAGATGTCTTCAAAGAATTATTACAGCAACATCAAAATAAAATCTCTGATATGGAAACTGCTCTGATTGACATTGTTGGAAGACTTAAAAAAGAAGAAAACCACTCAGAATCCCTACTACATCAAAATGTCTGGCTTACCAACAAACTAGATGACCTGGATAACAGGGAGTGAAGAAACAATATAAGAATTGTTGGCCTTCCAGAAAAACGAGGGAGAAGACATCATAACCTTCCTAAACTCATGGCTGCCTGACCTTTTAGACTTAAAAGAAGGACTGTTTTATGGAATAGAAAGGGCTCAGAGTCATTGGGAAACCACAACCTGCTTCATCCAATATGCCACCAAGATCCATTGTGGTAAGATTTCTATCGTTTCAAGATAAAGAACTAATACTAAAATCAGCTTGGAGAAAGAATCCACTGACATATAAACAAAGTAAGTTAAGATTTGATAATGACTACTCATCAAAAGTACTTGAGCTGAGAAAAAAATCCTGGCCTTTAGTTAAACTTCTTAAACAAAATAATTTAAAAGCACAACTAGTATATCCAGCTAAAATCTGAATTTTACACTCAAATGACTGGAAAAACTTCAATAATCTAGAGGAGGCAACATAATTTATCAAAAATATTATCTCCATTCCTGAAGAAATGGACTGGTCTAACACAACTAACCTAAAAAGATCCCCAGGAAAAAAGCATCTGGATTGATGTGAAAAAAAAGAAACAAAGGACTGAACTTAAAAACATAGTTTCTCTCAAAGATCCAACTAAGGTATAATTCTCTTGTGCTACTTCAACTAAATAAGTATGTATACTATCTACTTATTCATTACAACTTTGTTATAATAATTTCTTTCATTAGTACAGTCATAAGCAACTTTAATACTGTCGAAGGTCCTAATATATGGTAATGAATATGTATTCTGGTATTGTATCACAGTAGAGATCTCTAAAGTTGACTAAACTGCATATTATAAGTCAAAATGTTGGTTGGTATGGAGAGGGTGTACAGCTTTATATGTCTTTATCTAACTGAATGCTTTTGTGAAATGTATGAGTCCGTTTGAAAGTTTTAGAGTAACTTTTCATATTTCAGTCTTGAATAATATTTGGCAATTAGAAGTTGTTGTTGGGGAAAAAAAAGGTAGTTATGACACATTATACACGACTGCCTTTTCAACTTGTTTACTATTGAATAAAAGTTCATTGCGATCTATTTCTACTGGTTCTTTTGTACCAGGAAGTAATACTAGGCCGGACAAATTAAATTGAGAGTTTCTCTTTTGTTAGCCTTGAATGCTCTCGAGCTAGTAAAACTGTCATCTCAATAGCAAACTAATTTTCAAATAATAAAAAAAAAAAAAGCGTAACTCTATACAGCACTCGCTTGCTTGTGAGGTGTTCTCATTTAACAGTCGGATCTGCTTACGAGTAAATTGCTTAGAACTCAACACAAGCGACTCTCCTAACTTGATTTAGTATTTGTTTACAGTACCTTGTTTATACAGCGTTAAGAGACGGCTCCCAGTTGAATTTGTTTGATTAGATTTAATTTGATTACGCTGGTGTATATTCTCTTTTTAATGTTCTGCAGTTTTAAAAAGCACAGGTGAAGGGAAGTAGCTAGACATCCCTTCGTAATCATAAACAACATTCTCTCTTCCTGTAACTTCCAACACAGAAGGAAAACTAAATTAGACCTCCACTTAACATTTCTCGTATTGCTTCTGTAAGAACTAGAGATAGCTTTTGCTCAGATATTTATGCTGGACAAATTATACTACTACAGTGGATAAACTAGTACAAATCCTTTACAAATAATTAAATGAATGGACTGTCTTGCAAAATAGAAAATAGCGGTCAGAAGGGAAGCCATTTCTTAGAGACATACTGCTAATAATTATATCTGATGGGAAACTATGTAGATCTATGAAAGTGACAAAAAAGTGCAGTAACACACTCTAAAGAAAATACTATTACAGAAATGAAAGAAATAGTATCATAAAGCATTCCATCTTCACTTGGCATTTCTAAACTATCACATAAGAAACAGATTTCTTTAATAAGAGATGTTTCTTCCTAAATGTATCAATTTACACATTGCCTGATTTTACTGAATTATAATTTTTGAAACTCTAAGGAGTTGAATGCTTTTCTCACTAAAGATAGAAGACTGAATAGAACTGTTTATATAAGGATTCTTATACTAAATACAGTAAACAGTCTAAATCTCACATTCTATTTATGTACTTTGTTTACTATAACTCTGACATGAGATTAATGGTTTTAAGTAGATAGATACTGGCTTTTGATTGTTATACTGATATAAACTATTGAAAGCATATGTAGTCATATCTTAAAATTAAAATCAACTCTCACTTGTGTAATTGTAAGTAATTACCTTAACATTTACACAATTTCTAAATAACTTCAGATACATGAACAACTTTTTGATATATAATATTGACAATGGTAGCTATACAACACTTTTACTTAAACCTTAAAATAATTTCATTTCTTAGTATCTCTTATTTACATGTCTTATTTATTTGAAATTATTTATTTTCAGAGGTGAAAATCTATTGTATTATTAATACTATAAAATTAGTTCTATGGTATAACATTGGTTATACTTAATAACATTTTAAATGCATAATTGTCCCTGGCATTTTGAAGTTGAATATAAATAACATATTTAGCTAACCATTAATGATTATTGTAATATTCAAGAGGTTAGAAAGTTACACCCTTTGTTAAAATTGGACAATAAGCATTTAGAATGAATATTAAGCTTGTATAAGGAAAAAAGAAGTAAATCCTCAACTATAGTATAGCTTAATACTTCCAGTGTTGAATTAAACACACACACCTGTTGTTTAATCCTGATTTATGGGAAATTGAATGTAAAACTTAAAAAAGGAATTTCTTTAAAAATTTGTCTTACCGTTCTTTCTTATGTAATATGACACACATTTCTGGCAGAAAAAGTGACAGGAAGAACATAGTGGGAAAAGTTATGTTATCTTAAGTTGATCAACTACAACTTAATGAATATTGTAGAAATCTAATGTGCTTTTTCTTTTAATTTTTTTATTCATAAGTTATTCCTTTAAAATTAACTTATGACTAAATATATTGTACATAATTGATTGGTTTATACTCATCAGTCTGTTGATATTTTTAAAGTTATGGAACAAGAATTCCAAGTTTATGGCTCTTGTCAAAGCTATTTTGAATGTTAAAATTAAGAAGATAATCTTACTCATAATATTGGTCTATTAATCTGAAACCATATTAGATTTCATTGTTAATGCCAATTTCTACTATATCTCCAATAAAGGGGGAACAAGGGAAAATGATACTTATTTGAGCTCAAAATGGGTAATTAACTCTTTACTGAAACATGGAGATGAAAGACATTCTGATAGAATGTCTTTTTTCTATTAGATTGGAAGTGTATATCACTTCATGGTTTTTAGAAGGTTTACTAGAACTTTTACTTATATTTTTACAATTGATCTATGAAGAAAGTATCAAATTTCTCTCTTCGTTGGCTTGATCAAATTAATAGATCAAAAACTTCCTATAAAATTAATCTATTCAAAATTAACAAAAACATGAAAAAGGTTACACAATCTAACTATAAAACTTTACAATCTAAATCTTATTACAACTTAAAGCAATGGATTTAACCTTAATTCCTTAAACACTAATGGTTTAAATAACCCTAGGAAAGATCAAACTTATTGAAATACTTGCAACTGAATAAAATACAAGTGATATTTCTCCAAGAAACTCACTTCAAAGCTGAAGATAACTTCAATTGGAATCCTAATGAATATATAATACTAACTCACTCCGGATATAAGAAAAAGTCCAGGGGAACACTTATTCTATGGAAAAAGAATATTACAATGCCTCAGATTCTGTTTAAATATGAGGATAAAGAAGGTCTTCTGTCTACTGTAATACTGAAATACAGCAATAGAATTTGGACATTTTAGCAAATGCTTACTGGATTCCAGGAATTGGGGTAAGTACAGTAACAAAACATATAGATTTAATTACTAGAATATGCAAGGGATATTTGATTTTAGGAGGAGACTTCAATTGCATTTTGGGTAATACAGAGACTGCCAACAAAAAGTGTATGCATTAGTAATTCAGGAAAAGTGCTTAAAAATTTTTGTGAAAACTGACACTTTCAGATATAAAAAAAAATCACTCTCTATCATATTCACATCGAGATTATAGATTCTGTACACAAACTAGAATAGATAAAATATTCATATCTCAAGAACTAAATACAAAAATAATACGTTTTTCTTTAATCCCATGCTCTTTCTCTGACCACAACTTGTTAGTTTTTAAAATACATACTAACTTTGAAAGATTAGTGTTTATGACAAGAATCCCAGCCTACATCACACAACTAAAACAATTTAAACCTTGGCTAGATTCAGAAATCAACTTCTTTCTAGATATAAACAATACTACTGAAACTAATATAATTAACTTATGGGATACCTTAAAAGCATATCTGAATGGGAAGGTACTTTCATGGTATAAAAATAAATTAAAAGAATGGGAATCAGAACTACAAAATATCCAAAAACAAATCACAGAACTTAAGCTAAAAGATTCTATAAATCCCAAAAAGTACAAAAAAGATATTGAACAGTTAAAAAATACACTGAAATCCTAACCCATAAAACTAATCTAGCACTAGAAAGATTAAAACTGAACTCATATGCTGTATCATGCACAACTTAGCAGTCAGAATTAAAAAAATTAAAAAAACAAACTACTAAAAATAACATTTCAAATTTTATTTATGAAGGAAAAAAAATAGTATCTGACATAAGTGATATTCTAGATGCATTTAAACATCATTAAACTAATCATTACAAGGAAGAATGAAAATATACTAATAGTTTAAATTTAGAGTTAAACTCATTCAAACCAAAAGTAATTCCTGAGGAATTAATACATGACCTTCAAAAACAAATTTCCTTCAAAGAAATTAAAGAAAAAAATAAATGAAAGTAAAAATAATAAAGCTCCAGGAATTGATGGAATAATCAATGAATTATATAGAATATTTCCTTTCTCAGTAATTACTTTATTTCACAAAACTTTAAATGAAATACTAACGGAAAGCATTATCCCTTCCTCGTGGAAATACTCTTTAATCTCACCCATCCTAAAAGAAAATAAAGACCCTTCTTACTGTAATTCTTATAGACCAATCTCAATTCTTAATGATTATAAAATCTTCATGTCAATATTAGTTGGCAGAATCAAAAACCCATTAACACAAATTATAAATGAAGATTAAACTGGATTTATTTATATAAGACATACTCAAGATAATATTCAAAGAATATTAACACTTATAGATTTTCTAAACAAAGACAATAAGGAAGCCCTAATAACAACCTTGGACATAGAAAAAGCATTTGACTCCCTTAGATGAGAATTTCTTTTTAAAGCTTTAGAATTATTTAATTTCCCATTTAAATTTATTTCTTTAAGAAATATTTATAAAATAATCTAGCATATGTTAAACTTGGACCATTCACTTCTGAATCTATTGCAATCTCCAGAGGAACAAAACAAGGTTGTCCAATGTTTCCCATTTTGTTTGCTTTGGCAATAGAATTATTAGCTTTATCTATTCATAACAATCCCAAAATAATTGGTATTGATTTATATGGTCAATACAATTCAAAAATTATGTTATTTGCTGATGATATGTTGCTCACACTTAAAGTTTCAGAAGAATCCCTACAGGAATTAGACACACAAATTGATAAATTTTACTTGATTTCTGGACTTTCTTTTAACAAATCAAATCAAACTACCTATATTTAAACAAAAAGAGAGGAACCTTACTAAACACAAATCATATAATAGGATAACAAGTTCCCACAATAAAATACTTAGGTACAACACTGAGCCATAATATAGATTCAACTCTAACCTTAAATTACAATAATATAATAAATAATATAAAGGAATTAATTACAAAATGGAATACGTTATATTTGAATTTTGAAGACAGACTTCAGATTATAAAAATATTACTTCCAAAAATAAATTAATATTCAATATAATATTTCTAAGCCAACCAATGTAAACTATATAAATTACATTTATAGTTTATTCAGAAGGTTTATATATCCCAACACTGATATCAAGATGTGGTTAGGCATGCTAATCCCCTTTAGTTCTACTAAAAATTTCTTTAATAAAATTCACAAAAACAATTTAACATACTGGCAAACGAAAAACTTCTCTTGTTGGCAACATTGTATAAAAAAAATCAAAAAGTACTAGATCCTAAACAAATTCAAATTACATTCAATATATCAAATGATGACTGGTTGTTACTCCAAAACATACTTTCACATGCCAAGGATTTAAATATAGTAATTCTTAATTCTTCATATAAGACTTCCCCTAAATTTATAAATCTTATGCCTGATATAATATATAACAACTTTAACTGGACTAACTTAACATCAAAAATCTACAACATATTAATCTACAAATCCAATACTATACCTCCCAAATGTCCTGAATTCCTCTGTTTTTACCGAGTTTTGGGGTCAAAATAAAGGGGTGCCATGATTCCCAAGTGGCACCCATAATTTCCAACTTTCCAGGCTTTTTTCTTTTATTTCCTGTTTTTTTTTTAGACTGACGTCATCGTGCGGGAGGTGTACGCGGTGATGTCAGCCATGTGAGCAGGCTGCCAGCCTGTTGAGTTTCAGAATAGAGGACTGAGGAAGTAGGGCTGCTGTGCTGGTATGTTATGCTATTGCATGCATGCTAGGCTAGTGGCTAGCCTAAGTCTCTGACACTCATACTGTCTCACAAGTCACACAAGCAACTCACAAAGTCACAATCTTTTCTTCACAAATATTTATATATATATATATTTATTTATTTATATGAGTCAGAGAGTGAGTGCCCAGCCCGCCGCCATGCCCAACCGCTGAGTCCTGACACTGTGTGCTTTAGTTTTATCATACATACATAATGACAGTCTCAATCACATCTCACAATCTTCACAAATGCATAATTTATTTATATGACAGTGCCCGGCCCGCCATGCCCTGTTAGTATAGTCTACACAGTCACACCCTGCGGCCCCCGCCCGAGTCCTCACTCCTCCCAACCCCAACAAGTCAAGAAGATAAAAAGAGAGATGGTGGATCAACTGATTCAACTGAACTCTCTCCAACTGTTTGTTCCACAGTCATGTCGCCAACAACAACAAGTTCATCAGTGTGCTGCTGAGCTGAGTAGCGACTGACTGCTGCTGCTGTTCTGTGCTGAGTGCTACTACTACTGCTCAGTGCTCCACCTCCTTGCTCACCTCGCACACGTCAGTCAGTCATGGACAATGGACATCGAATCGATTCACAGTCGCACACACACACTTAGAAGTACTTAGAGTCCAGAGAACTTACTTTCTTAGAAGAACACACTGACTCTATCTATAATGTATCTTCTAGTTGTTCTAGTCTAGACTACTATAAGTGTGTGTGTGTTAGTGCCAGAGTAGTAGTGAACTCAGGGAGGCAGCTCAGCTGGGAATGGGAACGAAGAGAGAGAGTTGAGTTGTTGAACTCCGTGGCCCGCAGGACTTGGCTGAGGCTCTGCTGACTGCAGTGCCGACTCGACACTCGAGTCGAGCTGAACTTAGTAGTGTTGTTGTGAATGTGATGAAAGTTTTTGTGAGTGAATCAGTGTCAACTCAGTGAAGTGAACACAACAGTCAGAAACAGAAGTTCCGAACACTGTGACAACAAAGTTACTGAACCCTTGGTCCCTTCCTTGCCAAGTTCCAAGTTCCAACCCTACCCAAATAACCCAATCCATTATAATACACAAGTTAACACACACTAGACAGGGTCAAAGGACAGCCCTGCTGGAGTCGGACACTGTCACAGCACTTGGACTGGAGTGGACTCCAAAATTCGCTTGCAATTTGCAAAATAAATCTCCTATCCAATCCAAAATCCTGCAAAAACTTCCTAAAACCTAAATGCTGCTCTGTTCAAAACAACAGGGAAAAGGATTACAGAAACATGGCATGCATGCCGCATGGTGCTGGGGCTGGGCTCTTTCTGAATCTTTTTAATAAAAAGATAAAGATTAATTTAGGTGCAATCACAGTCAGTGGCAGTGGTTGGAGGAGTCGGACTTTTTAATTTATAAAACTAACTGTCTTGTCTTCTGTTCTCCTAGTAGACTTACTTGAGGATTATTTGTGAATGTGATCGTGACTAAGAATTTGTCAAAATTAAAAAGAAAAAATAAGTTTGTTTTATCTAGTAATGTAATGTCAGAAACTGCGGTCTCTGAGTCTGCATTCTGCAACAAGGAAGCAAGTAACACCTTACTACTAAGTCTTTGTGCTGTACCGCCTGCCTGGTCTGGTGGTGCCTGAATGGGTTACACATTTACAAAGGTAATATAACTTGCACACTGAATTTACTGATAAATGTTACACAGTCTTAGTTAAACGTTACTTACAGCACAGCAGGTTGCAGACTTGTAGGCACACAGAGTGCGTGCGAGTAGAGGAGCCTGAGTTCACAGTCCGGTGTTAATTCTTTTCATTCTTTATCTTCTTGACTCTGTCTTCTTGCTTGAGTGAAGAGGAGACAACAAGACAAGTAGTCACGAGCCCCACGTACATGCTAAAATGTAAATAAAGAAGTCAAAAATGTAATTTACTACTTTGTTTACATTTTAGCAGCAGCAGCAGACCAGCCCCAGCAGCAGTGCACATGCTGATCATGCCTGTGTAGCCCTATAAAGAAAGAGAGGCGGTCTGGCAAGACTTGACAGACAAATACAAAACACAGAAGAACAACACGGAAGACGTTACTGAAGAAAAGAGAAGCCTGGGCTGGCTTAGAGCATTTGATTGATTGAACAAGCACACCAGTGACAGACTTTGACAGTCTAGCAGCACTAGAGATTTGAAGCAGGTGCGTGGGTCAGTGCAGCTAACAGTTTTTAGGGCAGGCTACTACAATAGCACTAGCAGAGAGAGAATCGGAGAAGAAGAGAGTCATGTTTTTTTTATTTTATTTAAAATAATTATTTTTTTCTGTTTGTTTGCTTAACTTGGCTTAATTACAACAGCAGCAGACTGCAGCATACATACTAGCAGTTTGCATTTTTGCTATTGAAGTTGTGTTAGTGGTGGTACTGGTGGTGGGTGAGGGGTAAGTTAATTATCCTGGTCTTCCTGGTTTACTGTATGGATTCCTGGTGTCTGACAGTGGGACCCGGTCCAAGTCAGAAACTGAGTCGGAGAGAGTCTTCTAGTCATCATCATCATTCATCTTTCTTTCTTCATCTCACTCTCATCAAGTCAACTCATCATCATGAAAAAATGTATTTCTTCTACTGCAGCTGCTGCTTCTTCCTCTGGCTCCTCCAGCAACAGCAGGTAAGGAAAAAAGATAAGAAAGAAAATATTGTTGTATTATGTATGTTTTTTTTTTTTTTTTTTTTTACTTGAGTAGTTTTCAGTCATAACAACTAAACTAACTCGGTGAAATACGAAGTTAGTAGTAGAGTAGACTAGTCTGTGTGTCAGTCTGTCTGATATGTATGTTTTATACCTCAGAAGGATTTAGGAACTGAATGAGATTGAATTTGAAGTTATGTTATGTATGTTACGTATCTCTTCAGAGAATTGCTGTTGTGTTGGAGAGACGGTGCAAAGTAAACTAAAGTAGAGGTGATGATGATGATGATTAGTTGGATGACACAGATGGAGTGGGACTGTAGGAGCTTGAAGTAGGGGAAACTTGGAAGGGATATAGCTGCAGAGAGCAGCAGTGATGGGTTGGGTACCCCTTTGGGTAGGCAATGTCAAGTCAACCTTTCAGTGCAAGAAATATGGACAAAGCCAGAACAAATGGGAGGATGGGAGTCACAGGACAAAGAAGGCCCAAAAATAAGGACATAATTTAAATATTGCTCCTATAAACTTAGAAAGTTAGTAGAATAACAGGATTTGCATTATTATGTTTTTCTGAAGGATATAAAGTCTGAAACTCCAATGTCTGTCATTGTTTAGTATTATTTATTGATGGAATACTGACTTTCAATCTTCAGTAATTCTGTCAGAAAACCACAAATTTTATGAGGAACAGAGTCAGAGCCAAAAATATCAGTAAAAAGTCTGGACATTCTGTGAAAATCTGTATAGAGGTATGAACTGAAGGAGTCAGGACTGGAGAGAGCAGAGAGGGACTAGGGAGATGGATATATTGTGTGGCTGATTGGCTGTGTGTGGTTGTAGATGTATTGTTTGTTTTTATTTACAAACATGATGTAACCTCAGGAAGTGGATGTGCTACACCCTACAGCTTAGAAACCGAACTAAGCATGATGTCCATGGTTTGGTTTTTGAATGCATGTAACAGGCTTTTCTGTAATCTGTGCTGCAAGCTGGATTATAAATTCTTCGTGTTTATTTATTCATTTATTTGTGTATTTGTTTAGATGTCTCCTGCTTAGCTACAATATAAGACAGTAAAACATGAATGAGTTATACAGGCAATTACATTACATACAATTCAAGGCAATAGTATATCAGGGAAAAAAACATTTATTTCACCTAAAAAGGAGCAGCAGCAGATATAAACCAAACCAGCTATCCTATCCCTCCCACCTCATGACATGAACCCATTTACTTTTGTGTGTTATGTGTTGCTTACAGTTCTTTTGTATTTGAGCATAGGCC
Organism: Protopterus annectens; assembly: GCF_019279795.1. Lineage (NCBI taxonomy): Eukaryota > Metazoa > Chordata > Ceratodontiformes > Protopteridae > Protopterus > Protopterus annectens. The sequence continues at coordinate 1,212,326,406 of NC_056735.1, forward strand.
ATAGACGTATTCATCATCATAGTTCATAGTCTCACAGACAAATACACACAACACACCTAATCCACTATGCATTTATTGCTTTGTATTTTCTGGCTGGTTGGTTGGTGTATTTGAAGCTTCATAATCAGGGGGAGATGGTCATAAGTCAAAGAATTATATTTTTAACAGATTTGCTCAACCATTAATTCTGTCTTTTCTAATTGGAGCTCCTTAGTATTTAAGTGTGTTGTGTTTAGATTTAAGATTAGATCATGTATCATGTCATATTATTATTTATGCTAGACTTGCATTGAGAAAGTGACACTGACTATGCTTGAATGTGAATGAGCAATTGAGCATGTTAATGTTGATTGTCGAAGCGATTTTAAAAAGGTGCACAGTGCACTCTGTTATTCTGGAGTTTTTTATGCATTTATTGCTGGTTGCTATGGTACTGTCATTGATAATGTGGTAAAGCTGTTTTTATCTGATTTTATTATGCCTACTCTACTGTAAGGGAAATGAATATTTAAGATGTGATTTGTTTGAAAAAATCTTTCAAGTGCCCCCCCCCCCCTATGCCTGACAATGAATGAGATAAAAGTATGAACAATAAGTCTTGTTCATTTTTATTCATAGTGGGTGCACTGGGTGGGTGTGGGTGTGCTTACTTTATTTTGCTTACTCCTGTATTAATAGCAGCCAGTGTGGGCAGTATGTAGAACAGACTATAGTCTCCTGAAACCATAAAACACAACATGTTTACTGTGTTAAGAAAAAATAGGATTTATAAATCAGCAGAACAACAAAGCAGGACAAGTAAGTGTGTGCACTGTACTGTGCAGTGTGTGGTATACAATATGATATGCATTTGTCTTGCAAGTTGCCAGTGACGTTTTTGTAAATTGTAAATGGGAATGGGATTATTACATGATTGCAGTAATATATAGTACAGTACTACAGTTATATATATGGAAAGTGGCATACTGTACATCACTTTTTCTGCAGACATGCTTCATGTAAACGAGCAGTTTGTTTGGCAAGAAACACTTGTGTCCTAATAAACAGAATATTGTGGATTCTTGTTTGTGGAGTGGATGAGTGCATAGTGGTCCCTCTCCTCCTGGTCCATCGTGTAGTGGTGTCATCAGACCTCCCTTTTGTCACTGTTACCTGTTCTGCTGTGTAAGGGTGTTTTGTAGCTGCTGTGCTGAGCCTGTAAAATAATTTTGATAAAATGCAATGTGAGATGTGACATGTAATTGCATTTTGAGATAGAAATGAGGACAAAGACCTGCTTTATTAATTCATGGATGGATGGATGCTATTCCTGTGGGATTTAAATATTTTTATTGTTTTTATTATTTCACAGAAAACTTAATGGTATTAAGGATTTTTTATACTCTAGTCTATGCAGACCTAAATAACATTACTTGTGTAATGTTCTCCTAAGTAAAATGTTACAGACTTGGACATTTGCTTTTATAAAAAAAAAATTATAATGCAGGTCAAGTATTAATAATACCTGTCATGAAGGGCACCACCAGTACAGATCCCATATAAGTGACAGGCCTGGCAACTCCCAAGCCAGCATATGGGAGCAAACTGGGAAGAGGCTTTTTTACAGATGTGTTCATGTTTGCCAACACAAGCCTCTTAGCTTGGGGAACATGTATATTATACACATTTGTGCATGTTTGCTACAGATCTAAAAAGCAGCAGTCAGACATTCACTAGCTACTTTCTGTGTTCTGTTTTGCTAACTGGGTAGGTTGTCCTGAATGTGTGCTGCTGCTGCAGCCGACTGTAGTCCATAATATGTGTTCAGAAATGAATACACATAATTCACAGTTTCGGGTTAATTTTGGATTCTGTGCACACTGTTGAGTAACTGTGTTCTGCTTTTTACAAAGTATTTACACTAACACTTTCACATGGGCCAGTTTCTGCAGTGTGCACAGAGTCTGTACTGTAGATATAAGATATTATATAGTTAAAGTAGAACAGCTGGTGAATGGTGATGATGAATATGGTACATGTTTGCTGTGTTTGTATGCATATCTGTGCTTCTGTGTAAGCCTAAATCAGGTTTCTGTGTAATTGTGTCCCACTCCCACCACCACCATGACCATGATATTTCACAGTGACACCGTGCCTATCAAGCATATACATACAGCTGTCTTTCTCTGCTATGAAGAACATATGAATTGTAAAAAAAAAATTGTGCATGCCATGCATATATAAATGCTGTACAAGGGGTGTGTGTGTGTGTTTGTAAGTTGTAACTGTGTACTTCATTGCTGTGCTTGGTTGTCTGAGTGACTGACTAGCTGTGCTCATCATAAACCCTCTCCTGTCTATTTAATGAACTTATTTGATTGTAGAGTAAAGACTGCATACCTCTCAATCTTTTAGTGCAAGAAATCTGGGCAAAGCAAGCGTACAAATTTGGGGTGAACAAAGGCTCAAAAATGGGGACAGAGAGAGTCAGACAGAATTTAAATATTGCTTTTATAAGCTTAGAACATTGCTAGAATGACACGTTATGTATTAGCAGCAACAGCATGCATTTTCCGAATGATATGAAGTCTGTAACTCAAATGAATGTCATTATTTAGTGACTCCAATCTTTAGTCATTTGCCAGCAGAAACCACACATTTTATGAGGGTCAAAAACCAAGGAGCAAAACATGAGGCAAAAAATCTGCACATTCTGTGAAAATCTGTACAGTTGAGAGGTATAGATGCCAAAAGCATAATGTTTCTTAATCACCCTACCTCCAGTCCCAAGCCAGCTGACTCACCTAACTGTTTCATGTTTGTTTGTCTTACACTGACTGGTTGCTGCATAATGGCATGTTTGGATTTTACAGGACTTCACAAAATACTAGTTCTGATGCAGCTGCACCTGTAGCCCAACTTGGCTCAAGAAGCAAAAAGACCCTCAGAACCAGTTTGACCCCCATTAAGGAGTCCAAGGGTCAATTTGGGCAAGCAGAGATGGCTGAAGGTGAAAAAGGTAAGACCTGTTCTCTTCTCAGTAATATCCAAGCCTTCTTCTAATACCTCGAACCTCTTGAGTTGTAGCTAGCTGGCATGGCATGGCATGTCCTTTCTTTTTATCATGAACAGTTACCTTCTAATACTTCTATTAAAAATATTCATCTATTCCCTGTCCTTTACTCATAAAACAGTAATAGTATTAAATGAGAATTTTTTTCTTTTTTTACAATTGTTAAAATTGTATTACTATGATTATTTAGTTACACAGCTATGTTTATTCACCTATAATGTAAATATTTTCTATTTCTTTAAATGGTTAATCTTATTGTAATGTTTATGGAATGTGGAGCTTTTCTCCCGGCGGGCCTCGGCTGGGCTCCACTGAAAAAGGGTGATTTGATTTCCAGCTCAGTCGGACAATCCCGGTCAGTAAATGTAAAATAAATAAAAATATGTCTGTGTTAGTAATATAATGTGGTTTAGTTTCAGCATAATTTCTGTCATACTTGGGAGGGTTAAGTAGTTTTTTTTCTTTCATTTTACAAGTAGGTCAGGTGGTGACTCAGGTCCAGGAAAAAATAATGTCGTCTTCATTTCAAGCTGTACCAGCAGTACCATCCACAAGCAGTGCAAGTGAGGAGGACCCAGTAATCATCATCACCCATGAGCAACCAGAAGCAGAGACACCTAAAGATGGAAAAGGTATTGGGTGTTCTCAGTCTCTTTCTCTCATATTTCTTTACTAGTAGTAGTAGTAGTAAAATATGTGAGATAATCAATGTCTTCATCTTCATGCTTACTTACAGGAGTTTTTTGTGCTTATTTAACAGGTCATATTGATGAAAAAGAAGACGGTCTTCATTCCAAGCAGCTTGGAAGATGTCATTTGATTGGCTAAGTGAGAGCAAGGTTGGGCAAGGATATGCATTCTGCAAAGTGTGTCACTGCAACATTAGTATTGGCCATGGAGGACGCCATGATCTGCACAGGCACATGGAGACAGAGAAGCACAAGACAAATGCAAAGCAGGCATCTGGAAGGAAAGTGACAGACATGGTTGCCACCCAAGCCCGACAGGCAAGTATAGCTCAGAAAGTAATAAGCCCTGAAGTGGATTTTATTTTCACACTTGCAGAGCACAACCTGCCCTTTAGTTCTGCAGATCATCTGCTGAAACACATGAAAAAACACTACGGTGATCATGAAGTGTTGAAGAAGGTGAGCTGTGGGGCGACTAAGTCTGCATGCATAACGCGTGATGTCCTGGGTCCAAAATATCAGGAAGATGCAGCAGCAGTTTGTTGGAAGCAGCCTTATTGCATTTATTTAGATCAGAGCACTGATATGGTGGATAATAAACTCCTTGTGATTCTAGTTGGATTTTTTGACCAGGCAAAGGGTAGAAATGTTGTTCGGTTCTTAGACATGCCCAACTGTGTGGTAGGTAAAGGGGAAGCAATATACAACTGCCTTATGGAAACTCTTCACAGATTCAGTATTCCAGTAAATAATATGGCTGCATACTCCTCAGATAATGCTGCAGTCATGGTTGGTAAATACAATTCTGTACTGTCACGATTAAAGACTGTCAATCCTGATCTCTTCAGTATCGGTTGCCTGTGCCATATAGCAGACCTTTGCATCAAATCAGGTTTGAAAGCAATGAAATCCCATGTAGAAGAGTTAATATCCGACATTTATAATCACTTTTCACATAGTGCACAGAGGCAACAGAAGCTAAATGAATTTGCATTGTTTGTTGACATTGAGCCACTTGTACTTATCTGACATACCCCCAGTCATTGGCTGAGTCTTCACAGAGTTATAAAGCGAATACTGGACCTGTGGCCTGCACTTTTATCATACCTCCAATCGTTTTGAGCCCTGGTCACACAGAATAGACCTAATAACAGAATGGCTGAATAGTCATCAGGTAAAACTGATATTCCTTTTCCTGAAGTATGCTATGGAGTCTCTCCTTAAGTTCAATGTGCAATTGCAGGCCAGAAGTAGTCAACTTTTAACTCTATACATTGATATCACACATCTTCTACAGGTGTATGCAACCAGGTTATTTAAGCCACATGCTGCTGTACAATTTCTAGATAATGTCAGTACTACCAGCAATTCTTTTTTTGAGGATGGTAATATTTTGCAGCAGCAATGCCTTCATGTTGGATCTAATGTTGAAAAATATCTGCATGACAATATTGATGACATATTTGGTACTGTAAGTGAGCACACCTTCTATAAACAAGTAAAAGCATTTTATGTTGCAGTCCTCCTGAAAATGAAAAAACATTTGCCTGTTGGTGATGCTGTACTGAAAAATATTGCCAGTGTATTGGACCCTTCTATGAAATTAGATCTTGACATTGAAGTTATAACGAACATTGCAACTCGTGTAGGACTTTGCAAGTCATGGGAAGAGCGTTCTCAACTTAAGACTGAGCTTGGCATATACCAAGTTGTTAACATCAAGCTGCCACAGCAACAGCACAGCCAGGAATCTGAAATGGATAAATGTTTCCTCAGGTACTGGTCAACAGTCCTACAAAGCCCTGAAGCAAAACGAATATCTCTTTTTAAGCAGCTCATTTTAACGCTGCTTTGTTTGCCACATTCGAACAGTGAACCTGAGCGAGCATTCAGCATGGTGAGGAAAGTTAAAACAGAGCTGAGGCAGTCATTACATGCTAAAACACTTAACTCATTGCTAGCAATCAAAATGAATGAGGACAGTGACTGTTTTTCTGTGAAAATACAACCACACATTCTACAAGCAGCAAAAAGGGCAACTTTAGCATACAATAGACAACATGCCCTCCAGACCCAGCACCAGGCAGCACAAACAGACCCAGAAGGGCCACAGCCAGGCCCCGAGACCATCAGTGCAGAAGGTGAAGAGCAAGAGGAAGTAAATTAATCCATCATGTTGTAAGATTGTGTGAGTGAGTCACAGTCTCACTGTCTCACAGATCATGGATTGCTTCCAAGCTTCCTCCTTTTGCTCTGTGACATGTGACTTGACTTGACTCGAGTATTTTAAAAAGAAAATGGTTGGTTATTTTGGTTGCTATTTTTATTTCATTTTAAGTCTGTGGTTAATTTATTTTTAATTTGGTTGCTATTTATTTCATTTTAAATATGTGCCTGTGGGGTTATTTATTTGGTTGCTATTTTTATTTCATTTTAAGTGTGTGTTATTTTATTTATTTTGAATTTGGTTGCTATTAACTTGCTATTTTTATTTCATTTTAAGTCTGTGACTCTGTGTGGCTGTGTGGGGTTATTTATTTTGAATTGGTTGCTTGCTGCTACTATTTATATTTCATTTTAAGTCTGTGTGTGTGAGCTAGACTGTCTGTGACTGAGATGACTTTGTATTTACTTAGCTTAGTTAACATCATTTGTCAATTGCCATTTTGTATTTATTTAAGTTTTATTGTATACACAAGTTGATCTTATTCTTATTTCATTTTGATTTATTAAAATTGTACACACCACACCACCAGTGTCACCACAGCAGAGCACCACTATTTGTTGTTAGAATTTGTTTGTTTTAAAAGTGTGTAGTTAGTACTAGTACCAGTAGTACTAGGCTAGCAGTGCCAGTAACTAAGTAAGTAGTAGTAGTAATCGACTAGTTAGTTATTAGTACTATATAGTGTACAAGACAGAGTAAATTTTATTTTTATTTATATAAAGAGAACTTTAGGTTTTATTTTATACAAGTTCAAATGTCATTGTGATTGTCATTGTTCTTGTTCAGTGTTATTTTTCTAAAAGAATATTGTATTTTAGTTTTGCAAATTTGTACAAGTTCAAAAATTAATATAAATAAAATACTATTTCTCTTATTTTGTGTTTCATGATCATATTTTGGTTGTCTGTTCACTTTGCATGTAAATGCTTGTATCCCAGTATCCCATTGGAGTGGGTGGGGCTGCATAATAATGTATGCAAATTTTATGTTAATTAGTGTACAGATTTGTACCTATTTTTCATGGGTCTTGTCCAGATTTTTGATGTTTCCAGGTTGACAGGTATGTCTGATACTAATGTGAAATTTTGGAACTATATAACTAAAGGCCACCAATCTAATTTATCAAAAGAAAGTAAAACCTATCTTCTATATTCAATCCACTCTACATTTAATTTACAAATATGGAAAATTTACACTTGGAAATTTATACACAGAGCATTTATTGCACCAGATAAATTATCCAAAATTACAACTACTGAAAATCCTACTTGCTGAAGATGTTTACTAATCTGTAAAGCTGATTGGATACATATATTTTACGACTGGATAACATTAAAACATTTTGGGATGACCTTACTAAATTCTTACAGGCTATTTTTACAGATGCGTTTATTTTAACCAAATATTTAATTTTCCTAAACGTGAATGATAATACTGAAATGAATAAAAAAAGACTTATATCTACTTTGGTCCATGTTGGCTGTAGCAAGAAAATGTATAACAAGAAACTGGATGTCAACACATGAACCGACTATGGAAGATTTCTTGAAGTTGCTGAAAGAAGTTGTATTACTTGAAATCAAAATTAAAGAACTGAGAACTGCTCCAAAAAAAATGGATTAATAATCATTGGGTGAAAATCCTTGCTCTTATTGAGTCATTGAAACTTGACTCAAACTAACTTCTCATGGGTAACCTGTATAAAATTAATGTATGTATAAAATTAGCTTTATATAATAAGGTTATTGTTCAAGCCAATTGTAAATAGTGTAAATAGCATGTTATGCTGCAGTAGCGTTGTCGCCTCACAGTAAGACGTTGCCCAGTTTGATTCTCAGAGTGTCTTCCGTGTGGCAACATGCATGAATGGGCGTTCTTTCGTTAAAGGTTGTGCATCAGGCCCGGCAGGTCGGCACATAAAAATCTACTGCCAATCATTAGCGGACCGGAGTTCCACTGTGGCGACCCCTAACCAGGAAAAGCCGAAAGACGCAACAACAAAAAAGCATGTTATAATTCTAAGTTATTCAGAAACTGTATGATTAATTATCATTATATATGAAAAATAACAAAAATTAAATCAAGAATAGCTGCTTGCTCGGTTGGGTTTGGTCTCAAGCCAGTACTGGTAAATAAATAACCTATATATGTAACCTTTGGTAGTCTGAATTTGCAGTTTAATGGATTGAGCTTAGAGTTTACTTCATGTGCTCTGTCTAGACCTCTCTTTAAGTTTCTATCATGCTCTGCTTCACCACTGCTTCCAAACAGTAAATCAACTACTAGTATAGCACAAGGATAACATGAAAAAATTTGCTGCATTGCATGCTGAAAGACTTCACTTTCAGAATTCATTCCAAATGGCATCCTTAGGAATCTGCATCTGCCAAACAAGGTACCAAAAGTAGTTAGTAATGAGGATTTGTGATCAAGCATCCCTTGCCAAATTGAAATATTTGCATCCAAGACAGAAAAAAACAGTGGCATTTGGCATTAGAGTTGCAACCTCTTCAACTGTATGCATTGGATGATGTAGTCTCTTCGATGCTTTGTTCAGATCTCTTGGGTCACTGCATATTTTGATTTTGTCTAAGCCTTTTTTGTGAACTGCTGCCATAGATGACACCTATTCAGTTGGTTCTGTAACTGGACAAATTACACTTTACTGTACCATTTTATCCAAGTGAGCCTTAACTTTATCCTGCATAGCTATTGGAACTCTTCTTCCTGGTCTGAATATTGGAGTGAGATCTAGGTCTAACTTCATGGAATACACAACTGGAAGTTTGCCTAACTTATCATCGAAAACATCAGCATACTCTGGGAAAATAGCTTCAGGAAAAATTGGAACTAGAATATGCACTTATGTGATGAACTTGTTTGATAAAAGAAAGCAGATTCATTCTTAGACTGTCTTTGAGACCCAATGAAGACTGTACTGGTCTTCAGGCTACACAGAATAACAAGCTGTAACAGTTCTTTGAAAATAACATGAAAGCATCACTGAGCCTTCAGTTTGAACTTCTTCACCTTCGATCAACCGAGATAATGAAGAGACCAGAGCGGTAGTCGGACCCAATAGCCCAGTGGTAATTGGAGCCAGTGGTTCCACCACAACGACTTCCATGCACTCCAGCTCTGAACTCAAAAAGAGTTGAAGGAGGAATCGATAATGGTGCAGGTTGAGGTGTCAGCGCCAATTCCTTGTGGGCTGGGCTCGATAATTTAGCTAATGCATGTGTCTTGAGAAGCCTCTACACCACCCTCTCCACATTATGATCTGAAAGCCTGGATGATCGAGAGGAATGAGAGGAAGACAGATGACTGCCTGCCACAGATTGCAACAGTGGGGACTGTGGAACAGACCTCACCAGCTCCAGAGAGGAAGACCTGGTTCTCTTGAGTGTCCTGACTGGCTCCAAAACCACTTATGGAGCTGCCAGAGAAAGAGCTTTGTCAGAACCAATGCTCTGATCTGATAAACTCACAGGTTTATCCTTAGATCTTGATAGCTCCAACATCGGAGCTGACAAAGATAATGGCTTAGGAGACTTATCCTGTTTTTTTGCTGGCTGAGGACCCTGAATAGCAACATCAAAAGGGCCCTTAAGGTAAGCCTCGTAAAATCAACTTATTTTTCCTCTCCTGCAGGACCTGAGAACTAAAAGCATGACATATAGAACATGAGCCCTGCAGGTGTACTGCCCCTAAGCATTAGACACACCTTGTGTGCCTGTCCGTAAGGGACATCTTATGGCAGCACGAGTCACAATTCTTAAAACTCGAATGTTTTGACTCCTTAGGTTCCTTGGACATGCTAGGAGGTAATTCCAATATTACCAAAAGAAAAAACACCAACAGCTAACAAGAGCAAGCTAAATAACTTTAAACTTTTTTTGTTTTGTTTTGTTTTATCAAGAGGAAAGAGAAAGGAGGGAAAGGGAAGAGCCTCTAAGTTAAACCGTGACTCCCCCAACCCAGGAAAGCCTCTAACGTAAACGGCTGCTCCTATAAGGAAAAAAGAAAGGGAAAATGAAAGGAAAAGCCCTTAAATGAAGACTGGGCTAAAAGAAAGGGAACCCTCTAAGTCAAGTGGGTTCAAGGAAAAAGTATTTCATTCACTCAGCGCTACACCTGTGTCTTCCCTCATTACCAGCTCACAAGAACAGATAAAGCACAAAGCATGCTGTAACAGATTCAGGGAAGGAGCTCCTAAAACAGCAAAATTCATATATTGCATGCATCAAAATGCAAAGTTGCTACAGTTATACATAGACAGTATAAACCAGAACATATAGCTCACAGGAATAAAAGCATACCTTCTGAAAATAACATCAGCTACTCACTTTTTACTTCTTAAAACAGGCCAGTAAGTACACAGCAGTCACAGTATTTTATTCACTCGGTGCTTTTGTCTTCCCACAGTACCAGCTCACAAGTGCAGGTAGAGTATGCTGCATCATCAAGTTCAGGAAGTGAATTCTTAAAGCAGCAAAAAACATATACTGCATGCATCGTGATCATTCAGAATTACTGCAATTATAAATGCACAGTATAAACAAGCACCAAATAAGTACGACAGTCGTACATCCATATATATATAAAAATACAAAAGCAGTAAAAACAAAGGAAAGCACCTATTTAGGTATACCTCTCTTAAGAACTGGCTTAATGGAAACCACCACATCGAGCCCCGACCCCCAAAACAGAGCTTCGCTGGATTCTTAAGCTTAGAGCTGTTTGTCGATTTGGGCATTTGAAAAAACGAAGCCCCTTAGGGACTATATGCATTTTAATGCAAGTCTCAAGATATTTATTCTCTAAATCGAGTTCTCTGAATTTTTTAAGCAATTTAATCAGATTATCAGTTTAACCTCTGTATTCATCTTCCCATGAAGAGCTAGTAACCTACTCAGAGGTATAAAAAGGATCGTATTTTTTAGTTAGAAATGACTGCACAGTAAAATGTTCTTTGTTTCATCTTAACAATCTTACCAGAAAAGTTGACATTAGGACTTTTCTGTACCTCAATAACAGTCTCAACCTCATCATCGGGACTTACCCTTTGGTCATCTCACAAACGCCCCACTGGAACCAATTGTTGAAGTGTTTTTTGTATATCCAACATAGTACTCATGATAAGCTGCTTGATACCTCAATCATTCGATCCTGGGGTAGAATGTAGACTAACAACCATCAAGGAACCAGAAGCTGCTTCAGCCATTAGAAAACAAGAACCACGACTAAACAAAAGACCACTTGTACCAGTATAACAAGAAACCAAATGAAAAAATACCAGCCCAATGGCATGAAGCAGCAAAAGCAGAATAAAAACTTCAGATTGAGCGTACAACCTTTTATTTCAATACATTCGTCTCTAGGACTTCTTCAGAACAAATGAATAACCAATGTAAAAAACATTGCGTTTGTATACACCATACAATAAAACAATTAACACATTTTCTAATCAATCAATTTACTAAAATAAAAGAAAACTCACATACTATTTATTTAAATAAACCTTTTATCTCTCAAAAAGCATTTTATGTTGAAACTTTCATTTAAACCTTGCTTTTTGCTAGCCTTCAGTTCTATATAATTTTTAAAATCTCCGACTCTTAGATCTAAATGGACCTGTTCCAAGATGGAAAAAAGAAACTTTTTGTAACTACCACATTCTATGGAATGCTTATACAAAGCATTGTTACTCTGATATTTTTTAATAGCATACTGATGTTCTCTAAGGCCGCAGTGGTGCAGCGGTTAGCGTTGTCGTCTCACAGCAAGAGGTTCTCCTGTTCGATTCTCGGCTGGAGCACCTTCTGTGTGGAGTCTGCATGTACTTCCCATGGTCGAGTGACATTTGAAAGACATGCAGGTAGGTGCATGGGTGAATGGGTGTGCCGCCTTTGAAGGCTGGACATCGGGCTGGCAACTCGGCACCATAAAATTCCACTGCCAATCATTAGTGGACCGGATTTCCGCTGTGGCAACCCCTAACCAGGAAAAGCCGAAAGACCGTTATTATACTGATGTTCTCAAATTCTTTCTTGCAAAGTTCTAGTGGTCATTCCAATATAAATCGCAGGACACCCACTACAAACACTAATATATACTATTCCTTTGTTCCTACATGTAAAATGACCCGGCACATTCATAATTTTTGGATAAAAGTTCAAAGAAATAAATAGTCCTTCTAATATAAACTGGCACCACCTACAGGTGCCACATTTAAACATTCCCTTTTCTTTTTCAGTATTCAAAACAGTGGGAATATATTTTGTATTCTCATGGTGTAACACTTTCTTAAAACTATATCTATTTTTATATACAAAATTGGGTCCATTACCCACTATTTTTTTATAACTCACTATTACCTTCCAAAATCTTCCGGTTCTTGATTCCAATACTTAAATATATTTTTATTAGTAAGTCAAGTAATAATTTAAGAAATAGTATTAATGGAAATAGGAAGCTGTCTTACAATGTGGATATGACAGTAGGCAGTAAATGTATTAAGAACATGATTCAGAAGAATTGGAAGATTTTGTGACTACTGGCTTTTCTTTTGTCAGTCCAGTTGCAATAGTGAAATAAGGTAAATGTTCTTACTGCATTGACTAACACTCTAGCAGTGATTTAGTACATGTTAGCCAGTATTTCCTGTTTTTTGACTTTTAACAACAGATTAGATAGGAGCAATTGCTCATTGCTATGTGTGGTGTTTTAGTAACATGCCTGTCATCAAACACATTTTTTGGTCACTACTTCTGGCTTTTTGACTGGTGTTGGCATTTGCAATCAGGCAAATGTTCCATAAGGTAAATGTTATTCTTATAAAACTGGTGTCAAGGATTTACCAGATACAGACATTATTTCTGGCTTGGTTTACAGGATACATATGTTCCCAGTTCTTCATCTTTCCAGTAAACTCTCGGGTGTCTTTTCAAAGGTATAACTTGCCTGGGTATCAGCTTTCTGCAAAAGCTCTATATTTCATTTCTAGACATTGAGTTTTAATCTGTGACTTTGGGAGCAGTCTGTTATGCTCATCTTTCAAAATGTATTGAGAGACTCTTTTATTGCTCACAGTTTGCAGTCATCTGCCAACTTGGTCAGTCAGTGACCCTCAACGATAGTCTTTACCTTCAAAGATTGATGGCAGTAGGAAGCATGCCCAGCATGGAGCCATGCAGTACACCACTGGTGAATGGTCTCTTAATGGAGGTAGTCTCACCAACCCTTACTTAAGAACTGTCCATGATACACTGGCAATCCAGCCATTTATCTAGTGATTTATGACTAGTTTGGTCAACTAGAGCCGAGTGAGGGATTGTAACAAAGGGCTTATCTGGATCTAAGTAATCAATATATACATTTTGCCATCATTCATTACCTTAGTGACTGTCTCAAAGAAGTCCACAGTGTTTGTTATGCACAATGTTCCCTTGACACAACAAAATTGTGCTGGTTTCCAGTGTGTTTCTGCTGACCTCATTTATGATTCATTCCATGACTTTGCACACCACACTAGTGACACTGATGTGTCTGAGATTGTTGTAATCCTCCATTCACAGGGTACAAAGCCTTTTTTGAGGCAATAGTTGGAAATTTCCAGACTGCACATGTTTCAAGCAATCTTGGGGACACCCTCTGATATTATTGCAGCATTTTAAAATATTTCTGGCTTTAGTGAGCACTGCCAGGACTTATTCCCTGCTATGATTTGAAAGAAGGTGTATATTAGCTTTGGGTTGTGGCAGTATTACATTTTATTTTTTATGATGTATCAGCAGTTGAAAACGAGTCATGACTCAAAAGTGATTCCAGTGGCTTGCTCCTCAAAGATCACATGTTACTCCATACAAGCTTTGTTAGTGAAGCTAGCACAGTGTTCATTAGGATTTAATAATGAACTCATACTTCTACCTTTATGTATTGATGATCCTGATGCCTGTATGTTTTTTCCTGGTGGTCAACATATGTATTCCCTTGAAGCAGTAGCAAAGTTTTCTTGATTGTGTGGCCCATGTCTGTTGTGGAGCTCTGTGGTTATTCCAAAAGTGAATTGCATGTACTTACACGCTCTAAGGATATAAACCTCAGCACAGCAATAAATAGGACATGCTGGAGGGATAGATTCCTGTCCCAGAGACTTCCCATTCTTTGGAACAAGATTCCAATCTACATTAGACAGAGCTCCTCACTAACCCTCTTCAAGAGAAACCTTGACAAGTGGATGGGAAATGGAAAGTGTACCCTGGGGATCACTTCAGTGGCTCTGCTGGACAGAGGCACAGGGAACTAATCTAAGGGGGCGGCGAAAGCCAACACATTCTGGCTAGGCTTATAAATGCCTTCGGGCAGATAACCTATGAACCTGTTATGTCTTCTGGTATTGCCATCTCTCTGTTATAAGCACATATCAACTGGGGTACTTGATGCTTTTTATGACTTTTAGCTGTCTATAACCATTTAGCCTTGTTACACAATGGGCAGTACAGTGAGTGCTATTTGGGATGCAGATTATAATAAAATTTTCTGGGTGTTGTCCATTCTCTCCAATAGTCTGCTCACTGCCTTCATGGCATTACAAGAACAGAGTTCAAGACAGAGATATCAGTTTGAGATGACATATCCTGTAGAATCAAGGAATAAATGCCATTGTATGAGCAGCAACAATAACATGGAACAACAAGTAGTGTATCCTGATGACTGTAGTCTATCTGGTATGAAGTGGTGCTTATGTGGCCACTGTGCAGTGATGAGCACCACACGTGAATGCCACTGTTGTGTCATCACCACTTGCTATTAAGAAAAGAAGAGAATTAAACTCAGGGATATCAATCCCTGCATCACTATGCATCCACAGTTTGGATCTCCTGCAAATGATATTCAAACAGCAGTATATGCTTACAGGAAGATTTTGACACAATTGGCAAACAGGTTCAATTCTCTTAATGCATGTGTGTGACTGCACTGCTAAGTGGGTAGCTGTGTATTGGGAGGCTGTGTGTGTTACTGATTGGAAGGTTCAAGGGACAAAGTAGCTAGCAGCGGATAATGATGGAAGCAATTGCGGTGTACAGCCATATGTTTATAAGTCAGGATACAGAGATGTGCATGTATAGTACTGGTTACTAGCACTGTAAAGTGTGCTGTGCCGCGACAGTTATGCTCATTGCACCAGTTTAGATATTTTGTGTGTGGTGTTGACAAAGAATGTGTGTATGTATGTACAATTTTTTTCTACTTGTCTTAAGCTGTTCTATTTGCATTGATATTATTGTTATTTCAGGTTGTACCATCTGGTGGCTTACACAGCCTATGTTTTGTGGGTCTATAATAATTGCAAATTTGGTTTCGGCAATCGCATAGTACTCCCTGTTTGTGTTGTGGCATGTATATGAGTAGACTTTCCAGATGAAGACACAGATGATGGTTACATTGGTTTTCAACCATTTGAGGAACTTTTTTTTTCTGACTGAAATGGCATTTATCTATTTTCAGTTTGTATTCCAGCATGGAGTAATACATACACGTGTATAAGAAAACATATATTCCTTTTAAGTGCTGCTATCCTATTCCTCATTTTGAATTTTGGTACAGACTAAAAAGTTGCTGAGTCATTTTCTGACTCAGAAGTGTTTCTGCCCATGCAGATTACATGAGTATTTCATATGTGTAACCAATTAGGTTATCATTGGAGATCAGAAATTCATGCAGAGTGTGTTACGTTGTTGTCAGTACTGTGGCCAACATGGTTTTACAGCTTTACACTGTCCCTAAACTACTTGGCAATGCCTGAGGAACTTTTTAGGCTCTGTCACTCTCCTACTTTGGGCACAATAGAAAAGTCTTTGTGGATTCTGTTCAAGCAGCTTTATTATATACAAACACTTCATGATAGATGTTTACTGACTTTAACTTAAGTAACTTATATACAAACTAACTATGGCAATCATACATGCTCATTCTCTGGCTGCACACTCAAAATGGCACTGGGAATAGCATGTGCCCAGTATTTATATGTGCACATTCAGTCCTTGATATGCTTCTTAAAGACACAGCACATACACTCTGATCTACACCCTCCCTCTAAGAAATAGATCATGCAATGTTAGGAATCTATTTGGCATGCAGATAATGCAAGTACTTCTTTGTCATGCAAGACTAGGTACATATATACAGTTATGTCCATATTGCTGTGTATTTCACACTGGACCTATAAATTAAACCATATCATGTGACATAAAACTGGGAATAAAGTTTAGCAACTGGAGCTGTCCTTGGGAGTATTTACTTCCATTCCTGAGTATGTTCTAGAAGTTGAAACACACACTGAGATGGGAACAACCATTTGGTTATCTCTGAGATCTAGAGTCTGTATCACAGGGACAATGCTGCAATGATGATTCTGGTACAGGAAAAAGATGTCTGCGATTTCTCTTGTACTCCACACCCTCAGATTCTACAAGGGTGGATCTTGGCTCAGTACAGATACCTGTAACTTGACCAATCTGGCTGAAACCTTTCACTGTTTTTATCCTCACGGTCTCTTATTCTCTCAATGGATGAAGAAATCTACTCAATTTATCATAACTGGACTTCTGGATAGAACACTTCTTGAATAATTGAGTCTTAATGGTTCTATTTTTCTTAGCTTTAGGCCTTAATAAGCTGGAACTAATAGGTAGCGTCATTCTGGTTTTGCCTAGATAGAAGTCTTTGAGCAGGTAAGCCAAGTATATCATCCTGGGGTATGTTTCTGAGACTAAGTAAATGCAAAAAGACATAGGTATTGCCATGTTTTGACCTTTCAAGTAATTGCTTTGCACTCTGCACTGCATGTTCAGCTAGCCCATTTGAATGTGGATATTCAGGACTGCTAGTAACATATACAAAGTCCCATTCTCCTGCAAATTTCTGAAATAACTGACTAGTAAATTGAGTACCATTGTCAGAGATAACTTTGTGTGGACTGCCATGGACTGACAAATGACATTTCAGCTTGGTAATAACAGTAGTGGATGTTAAGTTAGGTAGTATGTCAATCTCAAACCAGTTTGAATAAGAGTCTACCAATACTAAGTATTGCTGATTCTTCCACTTGAAGATATTAGTGGCTACTGCTGACCAAGGTAGTTCAGGAACTTCACTTAGCTGAAGTGATTCTCTCTGCAAACGTGATCTAGTATTATAACATACTGAACAAGAAGTACTTTATCAATGTCTTTCAGTAATGAAGGCCAAAATACTAGGTGTCTCACTATTCTCTTAGTGGATACAGAACCTGGGTGACCATGATGCAAACTCTGAATATATTCTTGTTGTAAGGAAGCAGGAACAACAATTTTAGGACTTTTGAAAATAATCCCATCTATCGCCATTTCATCTCTGTAAGGAAAATAGATCTGCAGTTCAGGTGGTAAACTAGATTGCTTTGATGGCCATCCAAAATTAATGCAGTGATTGAGCTTTTGCGAAATTAGACCAGTCTTTGTAAGATCTCTCAGCTCATCAAGTCTTGTAATAGAGAAATTACGCACTGCCATCACATCAAAGACAAAATTCTCTGCGTCAAGCTGTTCCATCATATTTCTGGGTGATCTGAATAAGGTATCAGCCAGATAATGTAGTTTGTCTTTCATGTAGACCATTTTGAAGTTGCACTTTTGCAGTTTGAAAATCATTCTTTGTAATCTCACTGGAGAAGAATGCATAGACTTCTTTAGAATAGTAACTAGGGTTGGTGGTCAGTTTCAATCTGAATAGCTCAACCATAGATATAATCATGAAACTTTGAACATACAAATACTATTGCCAAAAGTTCTTTCTCAATTTCAGCATATTGCATTTCAGTTTGGGTAAGTGTTCTAGATGCTTAGGCTACTGGTCTGCCCTCTTGAAGTATAACTGTGCCTAGACCAAATTTTGAAGCATCACAGGAAAGAGTGACTGGTTTGTTTACATCATAGTATCTTAATGTAGGTAGGCTGGCAATCTTCTGCTTACAGTCTTCAAATGCCTTCTACTGCTGTTCTAACCATGACCATGTAACATTTTTGTGCATCAGCTCTCTTAAAGGTGCTGTCAACTCACTGAAGTCTGGTATAAACCTGCCTAAATAGTTGACCATGCCTAGGAAACACTGTACAGCTTGAATAGTATCCCCTACTAACATCTCAAGAATAGCTGCTTGCGGGGGGGGGGGGGGGGGCTGGATGGCTTACTGAAAGCAGCATCTTTTGGAGCTCTATAAAAATGTACTAGAAAATATGATAAAAATTAATCTCGTTAATTAGGAACAGGAAAACTTCATAGATGAACTTCTAAACTACATCCTTACCAATCTTCAAGAAATTCCTGAAAGTGTTTCCTGTCAAAATAAGTTGGAGATATTTATTGCTACATGATAATGGCCAGCTCAAAGAACTCACACTCAGATTCTACTCTGAAAAAAGAGATTCAATTGATGGCTTCTACACTACATGAGTTATCCTTGAAGATGGATATATTCACAGACAATCTGGAAATTTTGAAGGAGAACTATCAAAAATAAACAGATGTCTTCAAAGAATTATTACAGCAACATCAAAATAAAATCTCTGATATGGAAACTGCTCTGACTGACATTGATGGAAGACTTAAAGAAGAAGAAAACCACTCACAATCCCTACTACATCAAAATATCTGGCTTACCAACAAACTAGATGACATGGAGAACAGGGAGAGAAGAAACAATATAAGAATTTTTGGCCTTCCAGACAAAATAGAGGGAGAAGACATCATAACCTTCCTAAACTCATGGCTGCCTGACCTTTTAAACTTAAAAGAAGGACTGTCTTATGGAATAGAAATGGCTCCTAGACCCATTGGGAAACCACAACCTGCTTCATCCAATACGCCACCAAGATCCATTGTGGTAAGATTTCTATCATTTCAAGATAAAAAACTAATACTAAAATCAGCTTGGAGAAAGAATCCACTAACGTATAAACAAAGTAAGTTAAGATTTGATAATGACTACTCATCAAAAGTACTTGAGCGGAGAAAAAATTACTGGCCTTTAGTTAAACTTCTTAAACAAAATAATTTAAAAGCACAACTAGTATATCCAGCTAAAATCGGAATTTTACACTCAAATGACTGGAAAAACTTCAATAATCTAGAGGAGGCAACATCATTTATCAAAAATATCTCCATTCCTGAAGAAATGGACTGGTCTAACACAACTAACCTAAAAAGGTCCTCAGAAAAAAGCATCTGGATTGATGTGAAAAAAAGAAACAAAGGACTGAACTTAAAAACATAGTTTCTCTCAAAGATCCAACTAAGGTATAATTCTCTTGTGCTACTTCAACTAAATAAACAACAGCTAACAAGAGCAAGCTAAATAACTTTAAACTTTTTTTGTTTTGTTTTATCAAGAGGAAAGAGAAAGGAGGGAAAGGGAAGAGCCTCTAAGTTAAACCGTGACTCCCCCAACCCAGGAAAGCCTCTAACGTAAACGGGTGCACCTATAAGGAAAAAAGAAAGGGAAAATGAAAGGAAAAGCCCTTAAATGAAGACGGGGCTAAGAGAAAGGGAACCCTCTAAGTCAAATGGGTTCAAGGAAAGGTTTAGGCCTGAGGGAAAAGTACAACGGCCACAAGAACAGCAAAAAAGCAGCACCAGAAAGGTCACAAAGGTGCTAGCCTGAGGTGATACCAAGAGAAATTAGCTATCTAAATTCAAAAAACCTTTGTCAAAAAATACAAGAAGAAAATACTTAGCCTGAGCCAGTACAAGCAATCTCGACACTGCAAGCAGCAAACAAGATCTGGGTAACTACCGCTAGGCATGTTGGGATATGGGCTAGCCTCAAGCCAGTTAAAAGCTCTCAAGCTACAGTATACGGCTGAGTCAGCTCCAAACCCAACCAGCAAGAAGGAGGCGAGATGGAACAACATAACATATATTATTACTGTCACATTTTTAATAACATACTGATGTTCTCTAATTCTTTCTTGCAAAGTTCTAGTGGTCGTTCCAATAGAAAACACAGGACACCCACTACAAACACTAATATAAACTATTCCTTTGGTCCTACATGTAAAATGACCTGGCACATTCATAATTTTTGGATAAAAGTTCAAAGAAATAAATAGTCCTTCTAATATAAACTGGCACCACCTACAGGTGCCACATTTAAACATTCCCTTTTCTTGTTCAGTATTCAAAACAGTGGGAATATATTTTGTATTCTCATGGTGTAACACTTTCTTAAAACTATATCTATTTTTATATACAAAATTGGGTCCACCACCCACTATTTTGTATAACTCACTATTACCTTCCAAAATCTTCCGGTTCTTGATTCCAATACTTAAATATGTTTTTATTAGTAAGTCAAGTAATAATTTAAGAAATAGTATTAATGGAAATAGGAAGCTGTCTTACAATGTGGATATGACAGTAGGCAGTAAATGTATTAAGAACATGATTCAGAAGAATTGGAAGATTTTGTGACTACTGGCTTTTCTTTTGTCAGTCCAGTTGCAATAGTGAAATAAGGTAAATGTTCTTACTGCATTGACTAACACTCTAGCAGTGATTTAGTACATGTTAGCCAGTATTTCCTGTTTTTTGACTTTTAACAACAGATTAGATAGGAGCAATTGCTCATTGCTATGTGTGGTGTTTTAGTAACATGCCTGTCACCAAACAGATTTTTTGGTCACTACTTCTGACTTTTTGACTGGTGTTGGCATTTGCAATCAGGCAAATGTTCCATAAGGTAAATGTTATTCTTATAAAACTGGTGTCAAGGATTTACCAGATACAGACATTATTTCTGGCTTGGTTTACAGGATACATATGTTCCCAGTTCTCTATCTTTCCAGTAAACTCTCGGGTGTCTTTTCTAAGGTATAACTTGCCTAGGTATCAGCTTTCTGCAAAGGCCCTATATTTCATTTCTAGACATTGAGTTTTAATCTGTGACTTTGGGAGCAGTCTATTATGCTCATTTTTCAAAATGTATTGTGAGACTCTTTTATTGCACACAGTTTGCAGTCATCTGCCAACTTGGTCAGCCAGTGACCCTCAACGATAGTCTTTACCTTCAAAGATTGATGGCAGTAGGAAGAAGGACCAGGATGGAGCCATGCAGTACACCACTGGTGAATGGTCTCTTAATGGAGTTAGTCTCACCAACCCTTACTTTCTAAGAACTGTTCATGATACACTGGCAATCCAGCCATTTTTGTAGTGATTTATGACTAGTTTGGTCAACTAGAGCCGAGTGAGGGATTGTAACAAAGGGCTTATTTGGATCTAAGTAATCAATATATACATTTTGCCATCATTCATTACCTTAGTGACTGTCTCAAAGAAGTCCACAGTGTTTGTTATGCACAATGTTCCCTTGACACAACAAAATTGTGCTGGTTTCCAGTGTGTTTCTGCTGACCTCATTTATGATAATTCATTCCATGACTTTGCACACCACACTAGTGACACTGATGTGTCTGAGATTGTTGTAATCCTCCATTCACATGGTACAAAGCCTTTTTTGAGGCAATAGTTGGAAATTTCCAGACTGCATATGTTTCAAGCAATCTTGGGGGCACCCTCTGATATTATTGCAGCATTTTAATATATTTCTGGCTTTAGTGAGCACTGCCAGGACTTATTCCCTGCTATGATTTGAAAGAAGGTGTATATTAGCTTTGGGTTGTGGCAGTATTACATTTTATTTTTTATGATGTATCAGCAGTTGAAAAAATGTCATGACTCAAAAGTGATTCCAGTGGCTTGCTCCTCAAAGATCACATGTTACTCCATACAAACTTTGTTAGTGAAGCTAGCACAGTGTTTATTATTATTTAGTAATGAAACCATACTTCTACCTTTATGTATTGATGATCCTGATGCCTGTATGGCTTTTCCTGGTAGTCTAAGTATGTATTCCCTTGAAGCAGTAGCAAAGTTTTCTTGATTGTGTGGCCCATGTCTGTTGTGGAGCTCTGTGGTTATTCCAAAAGTGAATTGCATGTACTTACACGCTCTAGGGATCTAAACCTCAGCATAACAATAAATAGGACATGCTGGAGGGATAGATTCCTGTCCCAGAGACTTCCCATGCTTTGTAACAAGATTCCAATCTACATTAGGCAGAGCTCCTTCCTAACACTCTTCAAAAGAAACCTTGAAGAGTGGATGGGAGACAAAGTTTACCTCGGGGATCACTTCAGTGGCGCTGCTGGACAGAGGCACAGGGAACTAATCTATGTGGATGGCAAAAGCCAACACATTCTGACTAGGCTTATAAATGCCTTTGGGCAGATACCCTAGTACCTACCTATGAACCTGTTATGTCTTCCGATATTGCCATCTCTCTAAGTACATATCAACTCGGGTACTTGATGCTTTTTATGACTTTTAGCTGTCTATAACCATTTAGCCTTGTTACACAATGGGCAGTACAGTGAGTGCTATTTGGGATGCAGATTATAATAAAATTTTCTGGGTGTTGTCCATTCTCTCCAATAGTTTGCTTACGGCATTACAAGAACAGAAGAGTTCAAGACAGGGATATCAGTTTGAGATGACATATCCTGTAGAATCAAGGAAGAAATGCCACTGTATGAGCAGCAACAGTAACCTGGAACAGCAAGTAGTGTATCCTGATGACTGTAGTCTATCTGGTATGAAGTGGTGCTTATGTGGCCACTGTGCAGTGATGAGCACCACACGTGAATGCCACTGTTGTGTCATCACCACTTGCTATTAAGAAATGAAGAGAATTAAATTCAGGGATATCAATCCCTGCATCACTATGCATCCACAGTTTGGATCTCCTGCAAATAATATTCAAACAGCAGTATATGCTTACAGGAAGATTTTGACACAATTGGCAAACAGGTTCAATTCTCTTAATGCATGTGTGTGTCTGCACTGCTAAGTGGGTAGCTGTGTATTGGGGGGCTGTGTGTGTGTTACTGATTGGAAGGTTCAAGGGACAAAGTAGCTAGCAGCGGATAATGATGGAAGCAATTGCGGTGTACAGCCATATGTTTATAAGTCAGGATACAGAGATGTGCATGTATAGTACTGGTTACTAGTACTGTAAAGTGTGCTGTGCCGCGACAGTTATGCTCATTGCACCAGTTTAGATATTTTGTGTGTGGTGTTGACAAAGAATGTGTGTATGTATGTACAATTTTTTTCTACTTGTCTTAAGCTGTTCTATTTGCATTGATATTATTGTTGTTATTTCAGGTTGTACCATCTGGTGGCTTGCACAGCCTATGTTTTGTGGGTCTATAATTGCAAATTTGGTTTCGGCAATCGCATAGTACTCCCTGTTTGTGTTGTGGCATGTATATGAGCAGACTTTCCAGCTGAAGACACAGATGATGGTTACATTGGTTTTCAACCATTTGAGGAACTTTTTTTTTCTGACGACTGAAATGGCATTTATCTATTTTCAGTTTGTATTCCAGCATGGAGTAATACATACACGTGTATAAGAAAACATATATTCCTTTTAAGTGCTGCTATCCTATTCCTCATTTTGAATTTTGGTACAGACTAAAAAATTGTTGAGTCATTTTCTGACTCAGAAGTGTTTCTGCCCATGCAGATTACCTGAGTATTTCATATGTGTAACCAATTAGGTTATCATTGGAGAGCAGAAATTCATGCAGAGTGTGTGTTACGTTGTTGTCAGTACTGTGGCCAACATGGTTCTACAGCTTTACACTGTCCCTAAACTACTTGGCAATGCCTGAGGAACTTTTTAGGCTCTGTCACTCTCCTACTTTGGGCACAATAGAAAAGTCTTTGTGGATTCTGTTCAAGCAGCTTTATTATATACAAACACATCATGATAGATGGTTATTGACTTTAACTTAAGTAACTTATATACAAACTAACTATGGCAATCATACATGCTCACTCTCTGGCTGCACTCTCAAAATGGCACTGGGAATAGCACGTGCCCAGTATTTATATGTGCACATTCAGTCCTTGATATGCTTCTTAAAGACACAGCACATACACTCTGATCTACCTCCTCCCTCTTTGAGAAATAGATCATGCAATGTTTGGAATCTATTTGGCATGGGGATAATGCAAGTAGTTCTTTGTCATGCAATTATACAAGACTAGGTACATATATATAGTTATGTCCATATTGCTGTGTATTTCACACTGGGCTCTACAGAATGTTCAACCTTGGGAGTATTTACTTCCATTCCTGAGGATGTTCCAGAAGTTGAAACACACACTGAGATGGGAACAACCGTTTGGTTCTCTCTGAGATCTAGAGTCTGTATCACAGGAACAGTGCTGCAATGATGATTCTGGTACAGGAAAAAGATGTCTGCAATTTCTCCTGTACTCCACACCCTCAGATTCTACAAGGTAGGATCTCAGCTCAGTACATATACCTGTAACTTTACCAATCTGGCTGAAACCTTTCACTGTTTGTATCCTCACAGTCTCTTATTCTCTCAATGGATGGAGAAATCTACTTGATTTCTCATAACTGGACTTCTGGATGGAACACTTCTTCAATAATTGAGTCTTAATGGTTCTATTTTTCTTAGCTTTAGGCCTTAATAAACTGGAACTAATAGGTAGCATCATTCTGGTTTGCCTAGATAAAAGTCTTTGAGCAGGTAAGCCAAGTATATCATCATGGGGTATGTTTCTGAGACAAAGTAAATTCAAAAAGACATAGGTATTGTCATGTTTTGACCTTTCAAGTAATTACTTTGCACTATGCACTGCATGTTCAGCTAGCCCATTTGACTGTGGATAGTCAGGACTGCTAGTAACATGTACAAAGTCCCATTCTCATGCAAATTTCTGAAATAACTGACTAGTAAATTGAGTACCATTGTAAGAAACAACTTTGTGTGGACTACCATGGAGTGAAAAATGACATTTCAACTTAGTAATAAAAGTAGTGGATGTTAGGTTAGGTAGTATGTCAATCTCAAACCAGTTTGAATAAGAGTCTACCAATACTAAGTATTGCTGATTGTTCCACTTGAAGATATTAGTGGCTACTGCTGACCAAGGTAGTTCAGGAACTTGACTTAGCTGAAGTGGCTCTCTCTGCAAATGCAATCTAGTATTATTACATACTGAACAAGAAGAAAGTACTTTATCAATGTCTTTCAATAATGAAGGCCAAAATACTAGGTGTCTCACTATTCCCTTAGTGGATGCAGAACCTGGGTGACCAGGATGCAAACTCTGAATATATTCTTGTTGTAAGGAAGCAGGAACAACAATTTTAGGACCTTTGAAAATAATGCCATCTATCATCATTTCATCTCTGTAAGGAAAATAGATCTGCTGTTCAGGTGGTAAACTAGATTGCTTTGAGTAGTCTGTTGCTACATTAATGCAGTGATTGAGCTTTTGCGAAATTAGACCAGTCTTTGTAAGATCTCTCAGCTCATCGAGTCTTGTGATAGAGAAATTACGCATTGCCATCACATCTCTGCGTCAAGCTGTTCCATCATATTTCTGGGTGATCTGGATAAGATATCAGCCAGATAAAGTTTGTCTTTCATGTAGACCATTTTGAAGTTGTACTTTTGCAGTTTGAGCATCATTCTTTGTAATCTCGCTGGAGAAGAATGCATAGACTTCTTTAGAATAGTAACTAGAGGTTGGTGGTCAGTTTCAATCTGAATAGCTCAACCATAGCTATAATCATGAAACTTTGAACATACAAATACTATTGCCAAAAGTTCTTTCTCAATTTCAGCATATTGCATTTCAGTTTGGGTAAGTGTTCTAGATGCATAGGGTACTGGTCTGCCCTCTTGAAGTATAACTGTGCCTAGACCAAATTTTGAAGCATCACAGGAAAGAGTGACTGGTTTGTTTACATCATAGTATCTTAATGTAGGTAGGGTGGCAATTTTCTGCTTACGGTCTTCAAATGCCTTCTGCTGCTGTTCTAACCATGACCATGTAACATTTTTGTGCATCAGCTCTCTTAAAGGTGCTGTCAACTCACTGAAGTCTGGTATAAACCTGCCTAAATAGTTGACCATGCCTAGGAAACACTGTACAGCTTGAATATTATCCAGTACTAACATCTCAAGAATAGCTGCTTGTGGGGGGGGGGCTGGATGGCTTACTGAAAGCAGCATCTTTTGGAGCTCTATAAAAATGTACTAGAAAATATGATAAAAATTAATCTCGTTAATTAGGAACAGGAAAACTTCATAGATGAACTTCTAAACTACATCCTTACCAATCTGTAAGAAATTCCTGAATGTTTTTCCTGTCAAAATAAGTTGGAGATATTTATTGCTACATGATAATGGCCAGCTCAAAGAGCTCACACTCAGATTCTACTCTGAAAAAAGAGATTCAATTGATGGCTTCTACACTACATGAGTTATCCTTGAAGATGGATATTTTCACAGACAATCTGGAAATTTTGAAGGAGAACTGTCAAAAACAAACAGATGTCTTCAAAGAATTATTACAACAACATCAAAATAAAATCTCTGATATGGAAACTGCTCTGACTGACATTGATGGAAGACTTAAAGAAGAAGAAAACCACTCAGAGTCCCTACTACATCAAAATATCTGGCTTAGCAACAAACTAGATGACCTGGAGATCAGGGAGAGAAGAACCAATGTAAGAATTTTTGGTCTTCCAGAAAAAAACAGAGGGAGAAGACATCATAACCTTCCTAAACTCATGGCTTACTAAAAGCAGCATCTTTTGGAGCTCTATAAAAATGTACTAGAAAATATGATAAAAATTAATCTCATTAATTAGGAACAGGAAAACTTCATAGATGAACTTCTAAACTACATCCTTACCAATCTTCAAGAAATTCCTGAAAGTTTTTCCTGTCAAAATAAGTTGGAGATATTTATTGCTACATGATAATGGCCAGCTCAAAGAACTCACACTCAGATTCTACTCTGAAAAAAGAGATTCAATTGATGGCTTCTACACTACATGAGTTATCCTTGAAGATGGATAGATTCACAGACAATCTGGAAATTTTGAAGGAGAGCTGTCAAAAACAAACAGATGTCTTCAAAGAATTATTACAACAACATCAAAATAAAATCTCTGATATGGAAACTGCTCTGACTGACATTGATGGAAGACTTAAAGAAGAAGAAAAACACTCAGAGTCTCTACTACATCAAAATATCTGGCTTACCAACAAACTAGACGACCTGGAGAACAGGGAGAGAAGAACCAATATATAAGAATTTTTGGCCTTCCAGAAAAAAACAGAGGGAGAAGACATCATAACCTTCCTAAACTCATGGCTGCCTGACCTTTTAGACTTAAAAGAAGGACTGTCTTATGGAATAGAAAGGGCTCATAGAGCCATTGGGAAACCACAACCTGCTTCATCCAATACGCCACCAAGATCCATTGTGGTAAGATTTCTATCATTTCAAGATAAAGAACTAATACTAAAATCAGCTTGGAGAAAGAATCCACTAATGTATAAACAAAGTAAGTTAAGATTTGATAATGACTACTCATCAAAAGTACTTGAGCTGAGAAAAAAATCCCGGCCTTTAGTTAAACTTCTTAAACAAAATAATTTAAAAGCACAACTAGTATATCCAGCTAAAATCAGAATTTTACACTCAAATGACTGGAGAAACTTCAATAATCTAGAGGAGGCAACATCATTTATCAAAAATAATATCATCTCCATTCCTGAAGAAATGGACTGGTCTAACACAACTAACCTAAAAGATCCTCAGGAAAAAGCATCTGGATTGATGTGAAAAAAAAGAAACAAAGGACTGAACTTAAAAACATAGTTTCTCTTAAAGATACAACTAAGGTATAATTCTCTTGTGCTACTTCAACTAATTAAGTATGTATACTATCTACTTATTCATAACAACTTTATTATAATAATTTCTTTCATTAGTACAGTCATAAGCAACTTTAATACTGTCAAAGGTCCTAATATCATATGGTAATGAAAACGTATTCTGGTATTATATCGCAGTACAGGTTTGCATGTCTTTATCTGACTGAATGCTTTTGTGAAATGCATGAGTCCATTTGAAAGTTTTAGAGTTTAACATTTCATATTTCCAGTCTTGAATAATATTTGGCAATTAGAAGTTGTTATGGGGGGGGTAGTTATGACACATTATACATGACTGCCTTTTTAACTTGTTTACTACTGAATAAAAGTTTGTTGCGATCTGTTTCAACTGTTTTTTTTTGTACCAGGAAGTAATAGGCCGGACAAATTCAATTGAGAGTTTCTATTTTGTTAGCCTTGAATGCTCTCGGGCTAGAACAACTGTCATCTGAATAGCGAACTAATTTTCAAATAAAAGAAAAAAAAAAAAGAACGTAACTCTATACAGCACTCGCTTGCTTGTGATGCCTTCTCATTTAACAGTCAGATCTGCGTACAAGTAAATTGCTTAGAACTCAACACAAGCGACTCTCCTAACTTGATTTAGTATTTGTTTACTGTACCTCATTTATACAGCGTTAAGAGACGGCTCCCAGTTGAATTTGTTTGATTAGAGTAAATTTGATTACGCTGGTGTATAATCTCTTTTTAATGTTCTGCAGTTTTAAAAAGCACAGGTGAAGGGAAGTAGCTAGACTTCCTTTCATAATCATAAACCACATTCTCTCTTCCTGTAACTTCCAACACAGAAGGAAAACTAAATTAGACTTCCACTTAACATTTTTCATATTGCTTCAGTAAGAACTAGAGATAGCTTTTGCTCAGATATTCATGCTGGACAAATTATACTACTACAGTGGATAAACTAGTAAAAATCATTTACAAATAATTAAATTAACGGACTGTCTTGCAAAATAGAAAATAGAGGTCAGAAGGGAAGACATTTCTTAGAGACATACTACTGATAATTGTATCTGATGGGAAACAGTATGTAGATCTATGAAAGTGACAAAAAAGTGCAGTAACACTCTTTTTAAAGAAAATACTATTACAGAAATGAAAGAAATAGTATCATAAAGCATTCCATCTTCACTTGGCATTTCTAAACTATCATATAAGAAACAGATTTCTTTAATAAGAGATATTTCTTCCTAAATGTATCAATTTACACATTGACTGATTTTACTGAATTATAATTTTTGAAACGCTAAGGAGTTGAATGCTTTTCTCACTAAAGATAGAAGACTGAATAGAACTGTTTATATAAGGATTCTTATACTAAATACAGTAAACAGTCTAAATCTCACATTCTACTTATGTACTTTGTTTAGTATGACTCTCACATGAGATTAATGATTTTAAGTAGATATCGGCTTTTGATTGTTATATTGATATGAACTATTGGAAGCATACGTAGTAATATCTTAAAATTAAAATCAACTCTCACTTGTGTAATTGTATGTAATTACCTTAACATTTACACAATAACTTCTAAATAACTTCAGATACATGAACAACTTTTTGATATATAATATTGACAATGGTAGCTATACAACACTTTACTTAAAGCTTAAAATAATTTTATTTCTTAGTATCTATGTTATTTACATGTCTTATTTATTTGAAATTATTTATTGTCAGATGTGAAAATCTAGTGTATTATTAATACTATAGAATTAGTTCTATGGTATAATACTGGTTATACTTAATATAATAACATTCTTAAATGCATACTTGTCCCTGGAATTTTGAAGTTGAATATAAATAACATATTCAGCTAATGATTAATGATTATTGTAATATTCCAGAGGTTAGAAAGTTACACCCTTTGTTAAAATTGGACAATAAGCATTTAGAATGAATATTAAGCTTGTAGAAGGAAAAGGAAGCAATTCCTCCGCTATAGTATAGCTTAATACTTCAAGTGTTGAATTAAACACACACCCCTGTTGTTGAATCCTGATTTTATGGGAAATTGAATGTAAAACTTAAAAAAGACATTTCTTTAAAAATTTGTCTTACCGTTCTTTCTTATATAATATGACACAAATTTCTGGCAGAAAAAGTGAGAGGAAGAACATAGATAGCGGAAAATGTTATGTTATCTTAAGTTGATCAACTACAACTTAATGAATATTGTATAAATCTAATGTGCTTTTTCTTTTAATTTTTTTATTCATAAGTTATTCCTTTAAAATACTGCCCAGTTCAGCTTTCTTGGGACCTTGTCATATGCGTTCTCCAAGTCTAGGAAACCCAGTTTGACTCTCTCCTCTTCTCTAGTTTCTTCTCAAGTATCTGTCTCAATGCAAACATCGGGTCAATTGTGTTGCATCCTGATCTGAATCCGAACTGTTCACCCCCCATCTTACATTCTACTATTCTGCATATCTGTTTATACGCAGAATAGTAGAATATGATCTGAGCAGTACTGCGGTGGTTTTAAGTCCCAGAAACTTTGGTAGAATTAGTACAGGCTATGTACAAGGACCCAGTGACTCAAGTACGAACAGTGTTTGGCCTCACTGAGGGGTTCCCAGTGGGAGTGGGTGTACACCAGTGTTCAGCTCTGAGTCCACTGCTGTTCATACTGGTAATGGACTACATCAGCAAACAGGTTGGAGGGGTCAGAGCAACAAAGCTGCTGTATGCAGACGATGTGGCAGTACAGGCAGACTCTGATCTAGAACTTCAGCAAAGGATAGGAGAATGGAATGCAAATCTGAAGGCACATGGGATGAATCTAAGCACAGATAAGACAGTGGTAATGGCAGCAGATTGGGGAAATCAGAAGAAGCTGAGAATAGAGATAGATGAGAAGATAGTGGAACAGGTAAACAGCTTCAAGTATCTGGGAGGGGTGGTTGAGGAGAAGGGTAGTCTGAATGAAGAGGTCAAAGCTAGAATCAGAGGGGCTGCAGACAACTGGCATAGAGTATCAGGTGTAGTCTATGACAGAAGAATGCCAAAGAAGCTGAAATGTAAGGTGTACAAGACAGTGGTGCGACCAGTACTACTGTATGGTACAGAAACCTGGGCAGTAAAGGCAGAACAGTTGAAGAAGCTAGAGGTGATGGAAATGAATTGCCTGAGAAAGGTAGTAGGATGCACACTGCGGGACAGGCGAAGAAATGAGGACATAAGAGCAGAAGCCAAAGCTGCTCCAATTGCAGAAAAGATAAAAGAAAACAGATTACGATGGTATGGGCACATGTATAGAAAAGCAGAAGACAATCTGGTGAGGGAGATTTGGGACAGACAGGAAGAAGGTAAGAGGAAGCGAGGGCATCCAGCAAAGAGATGGATGGATTGTGTGAAAGAAGATCTGCGACAGTCAGGCATGAGTGTTGAAGAAGGCAGGAGAGTGGCACTGAATCGAGAGAGTTGGCAACAGTTAATACGATACCCCGACCCCATGTAAATGGGAAAAAGGGGATGATGATTCCTTTAAAATTAACTTATGACTAAGTATATTGTACATAATTGATTGGTTTATAATCATCAGTCTGTTGATATTTTTAAAGTTATGGAACAATAATTCCAAGTTTATGGCTCTTGTCAAAGCTATTTTGAATGTTAAAATTAAGAAGATACTCTTACTCATAATATTGGTCTATTAATTTAAAACCATATTAGATTTTATTGTTAATGCCAATTTCTACTATATCTCCAATAAAGGGGGGAAAGGGAAAATAATAAATTTTGAGCTCAAAACAAGTAATTAACTCTTTAGTGAAAGATGGAGATGAAAGACAATCTGATAGAATGTCTTTCTATTAGATTGGAAGTGTATATCACTTCATGGTTTTTAGAAGGTTTACTAGAACTTTTACTTATATTTTTACAATTAATCTATAAAGAAAGTATCAAATTTATCTCTCTTCATTGGCTTGATCAAATTAATACATCAAAAACTTCCTATAAAATTAATCTACTCATAATTAACAAAAATATGAAAAAGGTTACACAATCTAACTATAAAACTTTACAATCTAAATCGTATTACAACTTAAAGCAATGGATTTATCCTTAATTCCCTAAACACTGGTGGTTTAAATAACCCTAGGAAAAGATCAAACTTATTGAAATATTTGCAACTGAATAAAATACAAGTGATATTTCTCCAAGAAACTCACTTCAAAGCTGAAGATAAGTTCAATTGGAATCATAATGAATATATATATATAATACTAACTCCGCATATAAGAAAAAGTCCAGGGGAACACTTATTCTATGGAAAAAGAATATTATAATGCCTCAGATTCTGTTTAAATATGATGTTAAAGAAGGTCTTCTGTCTACTGTAATATTGAAATACAGCAATAGAATTTGGACGTTAGCAAATGCTTACTAGATTCCAGGAATTGGGATAAGTACAGTAACAAAACATATAGATTTAATTACTAGAATATGCAAGGGATATTTGATTTTAGGAGGAGACTTCAATTGCATTTTGGATAATACAGGGACCTCCAACAAAAAAAGTGTACGCATTAGTAATTCAGGAAAAGTGCTTAAAAAAATTTGTAAAAACATAAATCTAATTGACACTTTCAGATATAAAGAAAATCACTCTCTATCATATTCACATCAAGATCACAGGTTTGGTACACAACTAGAATAGATAAAATATTCATATCTCAAGAACTAAATACAAAAATAATGTTTTTGATTAATCCCATGTCCTTTCTCTGACCACAACTCATTAATTCTTAAAATACATACTAACTTTGAAAGGTTAGTGTTTATGAAAAGAATCCCAGCCTACATCACACAACTAAAACAATTTAAACCCTAGCTAGATTCAGAAATCAACTTCTTTCTAGACATAAACAATACTACTGAAACTAATATAATTAACTTATGGGATACCTTAAAAAGCATATTTGAATGGGAATATACTTTCATGGTATAAAAATAAATTAAAAGAATGGGAATCAGAACTACAAAATATCCAAAAACAAATCACAGAACTTAAGCTAAAAGATTCTATAAACCCCCAAAAATACAAAAAAAAAAAAGATATTGAACAGTTAAACAAAAAATACACTGAAATCCTAACCCATAAAATTAATCTAGCACTAGAAAGATTAAAACTGAACTCATATGCTGTATCACCAAACATATGCACAACTTAGCAGTCAGAATTAATAAACAAACTACTGAAAATAACATTTCAAATATTATTCATGAAGGAAAAAAAATAGTATCTGACATAAGTGATATTCTAGATGCGTTTAAACATCATTACTCTAATCATTACAAGGAAGAAGCAAAATATATTAATACATTAAATTTAGAGTTAAACTCATTCAAACCAAAAGTAATTCCTGAGGAATTAATAAATGACCTTCAAAAACAAATTTCCTTAAAAGAAATTAAAGAAAAAATACAGGAAAGTAAAAATAATAAAGTTCCAGGAATTGATGGAATAATCAATTAATTATATAAGATATTTCCTTCCTCAGTAATTACTTTATTTCACAAAACTTTAAATGATATACTAATGGAAAGCATTATCCCTTCCTCATGGAAATACTCTTTAATCTCACCCATCCTAAAAGAAAATAAAGACCCTTCTTATTGTAATTCTTATAGACCAATCTCAATTCTTAATAATGATTATAAAATCTTCATGTCAATATTAGTTGGCAGAATCAAAAACCCTTTAACACAAATTATAAATGAAGATCAAACTGGATTTATTTATATAAGACATACTCAAGATAATATTCAAACAATATTAACACTTATAGATTTTCTAAACAAAGACAATAAGGAAGCCCTAATAACAACCTTGGACTCCCTTAGAAGGGAATTTCTTTTTAAAGCTTTAGAATTGTTTAATTTCCGATTTAAATTTATTTCTTTAATAAGAAATATTTATAAAAATAATCTAGCATATGTTAAACTTGGACCATTCACTTCTGAATTTGTTGCAATTTCCAGAGGAACAAAACAAGGTTGTCCAATGTCTCCCATTTTGTTTGCTTTGGAAATAACATTATTAGCTTTATCTATTCGGAACAATCCCAAAATAATTGGTATTGATTTATTATGTTATTTGCTGATGATATATTTCTCACACTTAAAGTTTCAGAAGAATCCCTACAGGAATTGGACATACAAATTGATAAATTTTACTTGCCTTCTGGACTTTCTTTTAAAGTAATTACTTTATTTCACAAAACTTTAAATGAAATACTAATGGAAAGCATTATCCCTTCCTCATGGAAATACTCTTAATCTCACCCATCCTAAAAGAAAATAAAGACCCTTCTTATTGTAATTCTTAAAGACCAATCTCAATTCTTAATAATGATTAGAAAATCTTCATCTCAGTATTAGTTGGCAGAATCAAAAACCCTTTAACACAAATTATAAATTAAGATCAAACTGGATTTATTTATATAAGACATACTCAAGATAATAATCAAACAATATTAACACTTATCTAAACAAAGACAATAAGGAAGCCCTAATAACAACCTTGGACTCCCTTAGATGGGAATTTCTTTTTAAAGCTTTAGAATTATTTAATTTCCGATTTAAATGTATTTCTTTAATAAGAAATATTTATAAAAATAATCTAGCATATGTTAAACTTGGACCATTCACTTCTGAATTTGTTGCAATTTCCAGAGGAACAAAACAAGGTTGTCCAATGTCTCCCATTTTGTTTGCTTTGGCAATAGAATTATTAGCTTTATATATTCGTAACAATCCCAAAATAATTGGTATTGATTTATTATGTTATTTGCTGATGATATATTGCTCACACTTAATGTTTCAGAAGAATCCCTACAGGAATTAGACATACAAATTGATAAATTTTACTTGCTTTCTGGACTTTCTTTTAACAAATCAAAGTCAAACTACCTATATTTAGACAAAAAGAGAGGAACCTTACTAAACACAAATCATATAATAGGACAACAATTTCCCACAATAAAATACTTAGGAATAACACTGAGCCATAATATAGATTAAACTCTAACCTTAAATTACAATAATATAATAAATAATATAAAAGAATTAATTACAAAATGGAATGTTATTTTTGAATTTTGAAGACAGGCTTCAGATTATAAAAATATTACTTCCAAAAATAAATTACATCACACAAGCCATTTCCATGATTCCAGATAGAAAATATCTAAAAGACATACATAAATCTCGTTTAAATTTTCTTTGGTATCCAAAAAAAATAGGATTGCTTGTACACACCACATAAGATCCTGGAAGAGAGGCGGTATCAACTTTCCAGATATTAAAACATATATAAAAGCTTCTATTTTTAAAATTGTCTTTAATTGGGTTGATAATAATTATTCGTCAACCTGGAAAACAATACACACTATAATTCTATTAAATGAAAATAAATTAACTAAAAATCTTATCACAATAGAGCATAATAATATACTGAGGCATAGCTTAATGATTAATATTCAATATATTTCTAAGCCAACCAATGTAAACTATATAAATTACATTTATAGTTTATTCAGAAGGTTTATATATTCCAACACTGATATCAAGATGTGATTAGACATGCTAATCCCCTTTAGTTCTACTAAAAATTTCTTTAATAAAATTCACTAAAACACTTTAACAAACTGGCAAATGAAAAACTTCTCTTGTTGGCAACATTGTATAAAAAATCAAAAAGTACTAGACCCTAAAGAAATTCAAATTACATTCAATATATCAAATGATGACTGGTTGTTACTCCAAAACATACTTTCACATGCCAAGGATTTAAAAAGAGTAATTCTTAATTCTTCATATAAGACTTCCCCTAAACTTATAAATCTTATGTCTAATATAATATATAGCAACATTTATTACACCAGATAAATTATCCAAAATTACATCTACTGAAAATCCTACTTGCTGGAGATGTTTACTAATCTGCAAAGCTGATTGGATACATATATTTCATGATTGTGATAAAATGAAAAAAATTGGGGATGACCTTACTAAATTCTTACAGGCTATTTTTACAGATGCATTTATTTACACCAAATCTTTAATTTTCCTAAACATGAATGATAATACTGAAATGAATAAAAAAGACATATCTACTTTTGTCCATATTGGCTGTAGCAAGAAAATGTATAACAAGAAATTGGATGTCAACACATGAACCAATTATGGAAGATTTCTTGAAGTTGCTGAAAGAAGTTGTATTACTTGAAATCAAAATTAAAGAACTGAGAACTGCTCCTAAAAATGGATTAATAATCCTTGGGTGAACATCCTTGCTCTTATTGAGACATTAAAACTTGACTCAAACTAACTTCTCATGGGTAACCTGTATGAAATTAATGTATGTATAAAATTAACTTGATATAACACGGTTATTGTTCAAGCCAATTGTAAATAGTATGTTATAATTCTAAGTTATTCAGAAACTGTATGATTAATTATCATTATATATGAAAAATAAAAAAAAAAAAAATCAAGAATAGCTGCTTGCTTGGTCGGTTTGGTCTCAAGCCAGTACTAGTAAATAAATGACCTATATATGTAACTTTTGGTAGTCTGAATTTGCAGTTCAATGGATTGAGCTTCACGTTTACTTCATGTGCTCTGTCTAGAACTCTCTTTAAGTTTCTGTCATGCTCCAAACAATATATCATCTACTAGTATAGCACAAGGATAACCTGAAAAAATTTGCTGCATTGCATGTTGGAAAACTTCACTTTCAGAATTCATTCCAAATGGCATCCTTAGAAATCTGTATCTGCCAAACAGGGTACCAAAAGTGGTTAGTAATGAGGATTTGTGATCAAGCATCACTTGCCAAATTGAACTTTTTGCATGCAAGACAGAAAAAAACAGTGGCATTTGGCATTAGAGCTGCAACCTCTTTGACTGTATGCATTGGATGATGCAGTCTCTTCGATGCTTTGTTCAGATCTCTTGTGTCAATGCATATTTTG
This sequence comes from Protopterus annectens, assembly GCF_019279795.1. Lineage (NCBI taxonomy): Eukaryota > Metazoa > Chordata > Ceratodontiformes > Protopteridae > Protopterus > Protopterus annectens. Next base: position 1,212,363,260 of record NC_056735.1, read on the forward strand.
ATTTTGTCTAAGCCTTTTTTGTGAACTGCTGCCATAGATGACACCCATTCAGTTGGCTCTGTAACTGGACAAATTACACTTTACTGTACCATTTTATCCAAGTGAGCCTTAACTTTATCCTGCCAAGCTATTGGAACTCTTCTTCCTGGTCTGAATATTGGAGTGACATCTAGGTCTAACTTCATGGAATACACAACTGGAAGTTTGCCTAACGTATCATCGAAAACATCAGCATACTCTGAGAAAATAGCTTCAGGAAAAATTGGAACTAGAATATGCACTTATGTGATGAACTTGTTTGGTAAAAGAAAGCAGATTCATTCTTAGACTGTCTTTGAGACCCAATGAAGACTGTACTGGTCTTCAGGCTACACAGAATAACAAGCTGTAACAGTTCTTTGAAAATAACATGAAAGCATCACTGAGCCTTCAGTTTGAACTTCTGCACCTTCATAAGCAACACATTTTGCACTACTGCCCACATTGAGTTGCTCATTAATTCTCACTTTAGCAAATGTGTCTGCTGATATTACACTTTGAACCAGTGTCTACTTTAAGCTCTGTGGATTTACCATTGATTCAGACTGTACAAAACACTTCGCTCTCTGCCAGTAAATTCACTGCATCAACTCTTTCACTAATTACTTAAACACCATCTACATAAAATGTGGACCACTGCAAATCTACTTGATTACAGCTGTGTGTGGTTTGCCTGATTTGCAAAACTTTTGAAAATTATTCCATTTTTTACACTTGTGACATTGCTGACCAAATGCTAAGCATTTCTCTATTTTAGACTCATGATTGGCACCACAATTGTGATAATTAACAATAAAGCTGGACTTGGGTTTTGCTAATTCACATTTGTACTGCACTAAGCATGATCCTTTAACTGAACTGGTACTAAAACTTGCTGGAAAACTATGTGGTTTCCCTGATGAGCCAGCAGGGGCTGTGGCTGCCATGTGCTTAAGCCTACTTCTGATTGCCACATGTTGCATGCTATCTACATTTGCTCTGGAGCCTACTGAAGCCATGTTCTTGTCACTTGCAAGCATACTTCTATGTTTTCCTGTAACTTCATGGATTTGACAAATCTCAATGGCTTTAATCAATGTTAAATCACTATCCCAAAGCAAAATCTTTCTGACAGCAGCACTATTAATACCACAGATGAGCCTGTCTTTTATTAACTTATCTTTTAAGTCACCAAACCGACACATTTTAGTTTTGTTTCTCAGGTCAGTTATATAATCTGCAAAAGTTTCCCCTGGTTTCTGATCTCTCATGTAAAACAAATGCCTTTCTAATGTAATATTTGTCTGGGGGTTACACGTTTCTCTGAATTTGCGCTTCAAACACTTGGGGTCTTCCCTTGATTCAGCCTGTACAACAATATGATGCTTTTCACCTTCTCCCTCATATACTGCAGGTGCTTACACAAATGAAAGCTCTCTTTCTATGGCCTCTGACCCACCTAGGTTTAACAAAATGAATGCCTTAGTGCATCCATCTTTATCTGAATAAGCTGCTTGTATAAAAATATTCTCCAATTCTATGCAATATTCTGATGAAATACAAGTGGTAAGGGCTTTCAAAATCCCTTTGCCATATAAACACATACCAGTGAAGGGTTTTGCAAATAATCACAAACACATACACATGCACATATGCCAGAAATTTATGCCAGTATTTTAACTATGCCCAATAGCACAACAAGCATCTGTATATCTGAATTTTGTGAAATAAGTCTCTCAGACACTGTAATACTCTTGAAATTACTGTACTGCAAGAAATCACCTCATCAGTGTAAGAAACATTTTAAATAACTGCGTGATTCGAATGTACTGGCAAGAGAAGCTCAGAGTCAGTAACATTTTGAAGTAATTGCACTTTGTGAATAAACTGTACACATCACACTGAAATTTCCCAAAACTGGCAGTACCTTGCTAGGTAATTCTTTACAGTGCAAGAAGCACTCTGTAATGGTGGCACTTTGTGAAGACACACCCAGCACAAGATTTTTTTTTAAATGGCTATACTTTGACTGTACTTCATAAAATAGTTGCACTTTGCACACAAATAAACTCTTCAGAGTACATGCACACTAATAACCACACTGTAAGCACTTTTACACACTTTGCATAGTATCAAGTGCATAACTAGAGTTATTTGAAGTATCTCAAAGTCGTAGTTATGCCAAACACAGCACTTTGCCAAAAAACATGTAGTTGCCTTGCTTTATTTATACCTAATGTGCCCTTTTGCCCTTATTATATTCATTTTGCTCATTTAATCTGTTTTCATGCCTCTTGTATTTTTCTTTTGCTCATTTTACTCTAAACATGCCCATTCTGCTTCAGTCACACTCGTTTTGCTTTTCTGATAATCATTTCATCAAATATCTTAATCTTAATATTTTTGCTTAGCTAATAAACCTTTAGTGCCTCCCACTTGTTTAGTAATGTGGTCTGTGCCCTTGTAATGCTCTGTTTTATCTTTTTTATAAAATAAGCAGTTTCTGTAAATTCTCACTACCTTTGATTCTTGTCAGGCTCTTTTTTGTGCTTGTTTCCCATAATTTACCTTCACTGTCATCTCTGCACCTCATGGCTCCAAATATCATTCTCTGGAATCCCGGTTCTGACACCATGTTGCTCTCCTACATTGGAAACAATAAAAGAGTCTTTGAGTGTTCTGTTCAAGCAGCTTTATTATATACAAATACATCAAGACAGAAGTTTACTGACTTTAACTTAGAAACTTATATACAAACTAACTACTGCAATCATACATGGTCACTCTCTGGCTGCACTCTCAAAATGGCATGTGCTCGGCATTTATATGTGCACATTCAGTCTTTGATATGCTTCTTAAAGATGCAGCACATACTCTCTGATCTACAGGCTTCATAATGAAATATTGCAGTGAAAATGCAGAGTGCAACTAAATGAAAAAATAGTAATAGTACAGGAGAAGACTGATCGCTAACATTTTTCTCTCAACTTCTGGGGATGGCAGGATTTGTTGGTGTTTGTGACTCATGGAATTTTTATAGTTTGGTAGCTTCATTTTCCTGTAAGAGTGTAGTTTATCAGGTTGAGCTATCCACTTATGAGTTCTCCATCCTATTGTGTATACAAGGTTCAATTGTCTCTTGTTCTTGCTTTGTCTGCATGAGGAGCAATGCTCTAAAAACAAGAACATGCATACTTTCAGTACTGTGGATTTATTTTTTTTTGAAGGTATGGATGACTCCAGTAGATTCCACATAAGATAATATGGAGGTATTAAAGAGGAACCAGAACCAAAAATATATTTTTTTTATATCTGCCAATACAACTGGCAGTATATCTAGCTTGTTTCAGTGGTCTGTCACAGTTGGCACACACAGGGTTCATATTGTTAGACATGAATCTCATTTTTTGCTTTACCTGTTATGCCACATGGTATTATATGGCTGCAGTAGATGATGCAGTGCAGTGTTTTACCTAAAAAACTGTGCTTTCATTTGGTGGACAAGAGGATCATAGGCTCATGAATGCAAATGATATTAATGGATAGCACAAAAGGCAGGTTGAAGTATTGATGAAACAACTTTGAAATACAGTACAGGGGTAGTTTGATTTTGTAGTAATGAAACTTATTAGTGTTTTAATTTGACTGCATAACTTCCCAGTCTAACAGCAGTATACATGTGTAATGCTGTGTTGACTGTTGAGTTCATATATCATGCTCTGCATGCAGGTCATGGCATTCGATGGATTGTTGAGAAATTAGATGGCCAAAGGTTTGCCACTGACATATGCAGCAGTTAAGGGCTTAGCTTGTCATGTGAAGGAAGTAATAATTATTTTAGCTAGATATTTAAGTGGAGACTGCAGAGAAGAAATGGTGTTGCTATGCTGCTAAATTGGGAGAAAGTGTGCTGACTGTCACTATGGCATCATGTATTGAATTATCATAATATGTGAGTTCATCAGAAATGTTTTTGTCAGTAACTACATGGTCTGTGTGATTTGATCCATACTGCTTTCCTTTTTATGTACGTGCTACATGCCTCCGTGCTTTGTATATGGCTGCAGAATTTGTCGAGACAGTATGCCACCCGGTGTGTCATTCCATTGCCTTCCATGTGACATTAAATTGTATACAGGACGGGTGATAAACTGTGGTACACATGTTGGAAACATAAGTAAGTTCATCAAAGAGGAGGTCAGAAGTGCAAAGCCATGGCATTTCCTGTGCTCCAAACATTTTGAGGAGAGCCAGTTTGCATTAAATTATATGCACCAGCTACTACAAGAGGACATGAAGCCTGGATATGATGCAATTACTAACACTACCTAAACTTTTTTCTTCTACAAAACATCCATGGACATCATCAGTATGGTGGCTACGGCACAAATGACAGAAAATTGTAAGTGATTTGTTTTTCTCACACTGTTTTATTTACATATTGGCATTTGTTCAGTTGGATAGTGAGACTGGGATCAGATATTTTTCAGTGTTAGCCCTTGAAGAAATAAACCATTCTCTAGACACACTAAAAATTGACTGTTTACATCAATTACAGTAAAGTAATATAGTTCCAATGTCAGTTATATATGTGAATCCATATTTTTACTCTCAATAATACCACAAAATATTCATAGTAGAGTTTGGTCTGTATAAACAGAGCAAACTCTAATATGCTAAATGTTGAGTAACATTTGCTAACAGTATGGGACATAAGCAGTTGATGGAAAGATATAGCACCACAGAAATAAAGGTAGGAAATAGATGCAAGGTACACCTCAGACATGATAGCAGAGGGTAATACAGTGATATGAGTGAAATTTGCATAATACTGGGAAGTTGCATGTCATGAAATCACAGTATTCCAGCTGTTACCAATGAGTGAATGCATGTAGTGTTCTGCAGTATTTTTTTTTTTTTGATTATGAAGAATTTATCAGTGGAATGCAGGGGTCTCTTTGGAGTACAGGTCTGAATGATGGAAAATAAGGAATGGGACTGAATTTGTGGTTATCCAGGAATAAGGTTATAAGTAATTTAAAAGAACAGGGTATTTATTTCAAGCCAGTTTCTCAGGTTTAGAGAGACAGTAGTGGTATTATGAAATTTCTCCACTTGAGATCTTTACAATAGTGTAAGAGACATGAAGTAGTGTGGGCAGCAGAAAACATACACAATTGTGAGTGAGGTCACATTTTGCTATAGAGTGTTTAAGTGGCACAACATCTTTTAAAAGGTAAATATTTTAAAGGGTCAAGAGTAGATACAATAAAATTGTTTAGGGTCTGACATTAGTGAGATGGAATGAAGATTCCAATGATTTATTTTATTTATTTATTGCATTTGTTTACCGGGAAAGTCCACTGGGCCTAAAAGAGCCCATTTTCGGTGGAGGCCCGGGGACAAAAGCTCCAACAAGAACATAGATGCAGAAAAAAAATTAAACATTAATTGGAACAGAAGTAGAAACAATGTTATACATAGTAGTTACAGTAATATATACAGAATATATACATAAGACAGGAATTTAGTTGGTTTGATTACAGTAACATATTCAGAATATTTACATAAAAGCAGGAATTTAGTTGGTAGTCAGATGAATTGTGTGGTAAAAATGGAGATAAATTAATCAGCATTATTGTACCAGTATCAAATGATGAAAGAAAAAAATAATAAATATGGAGAAGATATCATCAGTCACAAGTGGTAAAAAGCATAGGAATTTAGTTCTAATATAAGGGAAGAAAGAGGTTAGGTTATAGAGCAGGTGCATAGCCAGGAAGAGTTGAGATGATTTTTCAGTATTTGTTTGAAGGTGGTCATGCTGCCTGTGTTTCTTATAGAAGGAGGAAGCAAGTTCCATAGTTTGGCGACGGTGAAGGAGTTGAGCAGTTGACCAGCTGGTAAGGTGGGCTATTCTACTTTTAGAAGTAGATGATTTTCAGATCTTAGTTGCCTGCTGGGTTGGTATTTGGCAAGTAAAGTTAAGAGAGCAGGACAGTCTGTGGGTCTGTAAATTATTTTGTGTGCTGTAGTTAGCTGGGTGAATGAGAGATGGTGGGAAGAGTTCCAGCCAGCCTAACTGTTTCAGTGAGTTACAGTGGTACGATGAGAATTTGGCCTTGGTGGCAAATTTGGCTATTCTGTTGTAACACATAGCAAGTTAGGATTTTGTAGAATTTTGGATATTAGTGAGAAGGGGGCACCATAAAGGAGAGATGGTAATAAAAATATAGTTGCAAGGGTTTGTCTAGTAGAGAGGCTAAGAAAGTGTTGGTGCCTGTACAGCATACCGAGCTTCTGGTGTGTGTTTTTTTTTATGTTACTGTTTATGTGTAGGTCAAAGTTTAGGATTTCATCTATAATAATGCCTAGTAATTTAGTGTGTGGGACAACTTCTATAGTGCTATGGTCTTGGACTTGTATACTGAAGAGGTTTTTTATCTAGGGGAGTGGTTTTCTTATGGGTAAAAAATACTAGTTTAGTCTTTTTTGGATTTAGGGCAAGATGATTGTTAAGCATCAAAGATTCAGTAGAGGTGAGGGCATTCTGGGTGATTTGCTGGAGTTCAGAGCTGGAATTTGCAGTGCATATTATTAGAGTCATCAGCATACTGGATTACTGAGCATTGTGGTAGAGTGACATGAAAGTTGTTAATAAAGATACTAAATAAGACAGGACCAAGTATGGAGCCTTGGGGCACCCCTGTGGAAGTACTGAGGAAGGGAGAGTAAGACTGTTGCCATTTGGTGGATTGCTGCCTATTGGAGAGATAGCTATTGAACTGTTGTAGGGTAGGTGGGGAAATGTGGAGGGTAGATAGTTTAGAGAGGAGGACAGTGTGGGAAATGGTATCGAAAGCTATGGAAAGGTCGAGGAAAAGAGAAGCGATTATTTTGCCAGAATCCCATGCCTGGTTAATTGTATCAAGGAAGGAGAGGAGGGCTGTAATGGTGCTGTGCCCTGGTCTGAAACCATGCTGAGTAGGTGACAGAATTTGATTTTCAAGCAGGTGGTTGAGGAGTTGGGCATGGATGCATTTTTCCATTATTTTAGAGAAGGGTTAGAGAACAGCTATGGGTCGAAAGTTTGTGGTGTCTGTGTTGGTGCCACCTTTGTGTAAGGGGAGAATGAATGCTTTTCTCCAGATGTCTGGGACAAGGAACTCTTTAACTGATCTGTTAATGAGTATGCTGATGGGATAAGCTATAAAGTTTGCAGCTATCTGCAGGATGTGTGGGGGTAGATTGTCAGGGGCTAGAGTACAGGGTTTAAGCTCAAGTAAAAGTGTTTTTATTGTGGCAATGGGTATGGGGGAGAATTTTAGGTTAGAGTTGTATGTAGGATTGTTTTCTGGGATGGTTTGGTCATTAGCTGTCTTTGTGGTGGTGGTGTTAACCATAGGAAAGGTGGTGGATAGGTTAGCTATGGTGTCACTGAAGTAGGAACTGAAGAGGGTGGCAAGTTCGGTAGAGGTTTTGTGTGGGTCAGGAGATGGGTTGTTTTGAGAACCTGGATGTAGTAGATGTTTGATGGAGGACCAGAATTTTTGGGGATTATTTTTATGTTGGCTTTGTAGGTGGAGGCAGTGGGCATTTTATCATTGGTTATTAGACATTTTGCCTGGTTACGGAGTTGTTTGTATTGTATTAGCATTGTAGGGTCTTTGTTTTTCTGCCATGATTTCCAGATTTTATCCCTTGTGGACATGACTTCTTTGGTGGATTTTCAGAGCCAGCTTGAATGGTTATGTTTTATTCATTTTTGGTGGGTGGGTGCTTGCCTATTTAGGATTTCTAGAAATATTGATTTAAAGAACTCAACAACTTCATTAAGTGGCAGGGATATGAGGGGTTCCCAATTTACTTTAGCTAAGGTTTCATTAAATATGGATGGTTGGAACTTAGTCAAATTTCTGGTTGATTTGTATTGGTGTTGCCCTGGGGTTAAGGTGGTTTTGCATAGGATATACGCTAGGTGTTGGTTGCCAATGGTATCATGCAGTATGCCTGCAATGATGATATTGTAACGGTGGAAAACTAATATCCAGTCTATTGCAGAGCCTCAAATGTTACTTTTGTGCAGTCTGGTGATGTCTTCAATTAGTTGGGAGAAGTTGTAAAGGTTTGTGTTTTGAGGGATTGTTGTGGGCAATGTCTAGCCAATCAATGTTTGACATCACCTAAGATGATGGTTTCATTATCTATAGTTTTGTGAAGTCCAAGGCAAGTATGTTTTCTAATACTGGTATGTTGTTTCCTGGAGGGATATACAGAGCAATTATGCAAATGTTTTTATGGTTGTTATGTTTTAATATAGAGATTAGTACTTCAGCTGGAGAGAAGTTGGGTGTTGGTTTTGAGTAGGGAATTAATCTATATTTGCTTGGGAAGAGTATTGCTACTCCTCCTCCTCTCTTGTTCGGCCTATTGACTCTCAAGCATGAGTAACCTGGGGGAAGAAACGCAGTGTCTTTTACATATGACTTCAACCAGGTTTTGGTAGCTGCTATAATATCAAGGTTGTTTTGTGAAATCCATGCCTGGAGTTTAGGTATCTTGTTTCTAAGGCTTTGGAGATTTATGGTTGACAGCAAGAGAGATTTGCTAAGTTTAGTAGGGCTGAGGAGGGTTGGACCTGGGTTGGGATGTACATCACCACACTGGGATGTAATGCTTTGCCAAATTATGTGAGCTATTCTTAGTTTTTTCTTGAAAATGGTATAGTTGCTGCTGGTGGTGTGATAATGGGGGTGTCTGTGGAGATCCAGAATTTTTACTTTGGATAGTACAGCGGTACTAACTGTGAATAAGCTAGGGTGGATGTTTGAGGAACTTGGTAAATGTGGGTTGTGTGTGGTGGTTGTACAGGTGGATGTAGGAGGTATGTTGGGTATCTGGAAGGTTGTGATTATTATTAGGACAGAGAGCATAAATGAGAGAAGTGAGCATAGGAAATTAGTCAGGGACATAATTGTGGTTGAATGTAGTGTGATAACACTATATTCCCCTATTTAGAATGGGTGGGGAGGCGGATTAGTTAAGAGGTAAGGTATGACTGTAGGAAATAATTAGAGGTTATAGGACAGGTGGAAGATAGGTGTGGGAGGGGTAAGGTTAGGTATAAGGATGATGTTTTGGGGGGAGAGTGGGGATGGGGGCAGGGAGGGGACCGGAGTGAGCGTAGCGAATGGAGCGGGTCCAGACCCCACAGGGAGAAGGGCTGAAAAACTATCAGTGTAAGGTGAGGAATAAGCTTAAAAATATCAGTATCTAACAAAAGACTTATCTGAGTAGCTGCAAGCACACAAAGAGGGTTGTTTGGCAGTTACGGGAAGAGTTGTGATTAGTATAGAAACTTTCATGAAAGTAAAAGCAAAACTTTACCATATTAAACAGTAAATGCTTGGTACTGGAACACTGTGTGAGTGTAAGGATGATTCACGGTATTATGACCCAATCTAGTGGCAGTTGGCTGGATCCCTTCACTATTGTTGTGCATACACCTTTAAGCAGCAACACTTTAGAAAAACTAAATTGTAATTCACCTATTACAATAGAAAAGCTGGAGGGAGTCAGGTTCTTGCTTCCCAGAGGTTTTACTTAGTTAAGATAGCCAGCTTCAGTGAAGGTAGTTGCTTTATGTAGTTAATCCCAGGTGGGGGGCGTCACGCAGGAAAGAAACCCATGTAAACTGAAAAATAAAGGTAAATAAGGCATAATTGGTACAATGGTTATAAGAATGTGAAGTGGAGAGCATGCAAGGAATAGATATGGAGAGCAAAATTAATTATATCACATACATTATAATTAAAACTGGTTATATTACATACAGTATCAGCTCTGTAAAACCACAGACTAACAGTAGTAACATGCAGCCTCTAAGTCAAGTGATAACAGCTCATACCTCTTAACCTCTCAGAGCAAAAAATCTGGACAAAGCCTAAAATGATGGGGGAACAAATAGTGACAGATTTTAAATATTGCTCTTACAAACTTAGAAAGTTGATAGAATAATAGGTTTTGCATATGTATTAATTTTGTGAAGGGTTTGGATTCTTAAACTCAAATGTTTGTCATTATTTAATGACTACAATCCTCAGGTATTTGCCAGAAAAGTACAGATTTTAGGAGGAGCACACCAAACATATGAGGCAAAAATCTGGACATTCTGTGAAAATCTGTACAGTTGAGAGGTATAATTCAGCAGCGAATACACACAGGATATAATGCACAAAGCAAAGTATGGCTGTTCTAGGACAATAATTCTAGAGTTATGTTATTCAGTATGAACTCACAGTAACATGAACTGTGTTCACTTAGCCTTCTACAAAAGCAATTGTAAAGTACAGTAGCATACCGTAGGAATGCTTACAAATGTAATCAGAACATGAATAATCTCTGCAAAATAGTTAACAGGATGCCTGGCAGATATTCAACAATTAAAGCTCTACCTTCATAAAGCAAGATAAAAATAACAAGCAGTTTGTAAGTTAGAACATTAGCTAGCTCTCAAAACATAAAGGAGTACTGAGCAGCAGTTACAACTTAGCACCATCAAATACCTCAGTAGTTAACAGTAATAACCAAATAAATCAGCAGCTAGCAGTAATAAGAAGACACTAATACAAATTAGCTGTAGTATACATGTGATACTGCTCAGCTTGCTTGCTGTGCATGCACAATGAACAGAGGGGTAGGGAAGGTACAACAGATACAGGATGAAATGAATGTGAGTTAGGTAGTAGAGAGTTGGATTAAAGATGGCACCCCAGGAGGGGGCTGACTAATGAAGATAATCAGGGGGTGAAGGTGGGAGTAGCAGATAGGGAGAATGGAGTAGAGAGCAGCCAGGACAGGATTGCACTGCATAGAATGATATAGTGATGTAAATGTCCAACTCTAACAATTCACAACAAAAAGCTGAAAGGGGATGCCTAATCATCTTGGGCTAACTGTGCACTGTAACATTGGGACCCAGCATTTATAATTTGTGTCTGCATTAAATGTATGTTGACACCTTAGGACTATTTGTCATTAATGGATTTACTATCCTCTGCAGCTCATCGATGAACATACTACATAGCAAGACATTGTCAATGAAGAACTTTGCGGACAATGCAAGGTAAACATAATTATGTGCTGCATTATGTGTTTGGCACAGTATGTCAAGCAGCTGTAAATATTTTTTGGGTAGTCTTCTAATTTGACAAATGCCTGATGAGTTAACACTTTTTTGTCTCTGTTTCATCTGAACAAAACAGAACACTAATATTTTGGACTGAAAGTAAAAAAGGTGTAAGGAGAGTCAAAAGTGAGTAATGGATAAGGGGGAAGAATAGTATATTTACTGACACTAAACCTGGTTATAAGAGTGTTGAAGTGTATTTAAATGAGATAGTGTGAAAGTCAGAAAAAAAAGCAAATGTGAGGAGCACAGTAGGAAGGAAATTGAGGAGGAGTGGTAAATGCCTTCTTGTCCAGAGGAAGACAGGGCTTATGAATGGGGTAGTGGTACCATCTGATTAAAGTAAAATGGAATTACCCAGGTTAGGTGAATGTGCTCATCCACATGTGATTTAAGGTCTTGAAAGACAATATTGCAATTAGCATGGACTTATTCATTTCAATTTTATTTATTATTATTTATTTAACATTTATTTTACCAGGATAAGTCCAACTAGACATCATGTGTCCTTTTTCAGTGGATTCCTGGGGATAAAAGCTCCAAAGAAATAACAGTGTACATACATGCTTTAGATAACAATAAAACTGACATACAAGATAAGAGAAACAATGAAGTACAAAAACACTTATGTAGAACAGTAAGATACTCAGGAGTAGTACCATTATTTACAATATATACAAAACGTACATTTCATGTGAGAGTATAGTGTATGCATTAAAGGCTTCAACGGGTCACTTACATATGGAAAAGTGGGTCTTCAAGGGCGGTCTTTGCAGTTGCAGAGAGGGTTAGTATTGAGGTGTAATTTAAGAAGGCCTTTGAAGGTGGCTGTGTGACTTTGTAGCCTGAGTTCAGGTGGGAGGGTGTTCCATGCTTTGGCAACATCATTTCAATGTTGTAACTGCAGCTACAAGTGGCAAAAGTGTATGAAGAGACAGTCAAAGGCATAGAGATTTGCACAATGGAAATTTAGGATTGCAGTAGGAATATTTTGCATGCCAAACCAGGTTCTGCAGAAAAGGTTGCAGTGTATGTTCAAGCCAAATTACAAGACCTTAAAACATGACCTGGAAAGATGATAGATGCAGCAGTACAGTTTCCAGAAGTGAGAGTCTCAACATTGATGGACCAAACATACTGCAAAAATGCTAGAGTTGTTCAAACAGAAAGGAGCAAGCCAGCATCACAAGAGGATTACAGTTTTACTGATGTGGGCACATGCAGCACCTGTGTGAATACATGACTTTGACAAGAGGATTACAGTTACAATGATGTGGGCACATGTAGGTCAAGAGCATATACGGCTTTTCAGATGAAGGTTTGCAGTACCCCAGTCAAGTTTCCTCCAGAAATCCTTCAGACAAGCATCCAGAGTGACTCCTCAGTATCACAGTGGGCAGAGGATGATATCAAAAAGGATCCAGACTGGTGCTACCCTCCTGACAGCATTGTCCACCTCCGAGATGGAAGACACAGTGGAAGAAATGGATGAAGAAGAAAAGATAAGTGAACCAAAGTTCATTGTATTTGAGTCTTACCTCGATTTCCTACTGCTAAAATTGACTTGTCCTCAGTGCCAAACACCTGCTGTTGAAGTGGAAAAGAAATCAAAGATGGGGTTATATGTCTCTGTGAAGGTATCCTGCATTAGTGGACATGAAGTTCTTGACTGGCAAAGTCAGCCAGTAGTAGGTCGCATGCCAGCAGACAACCTACTCCTTTCATCCTGCATCCTTTTCGGTGGAAGTACATATACTCATATTCCAAGATTCTGTGCATATCTTGGAGTGGAATTTATCAGCGAGATGACCTTTTATGCCATTCAGTGAGAGCATTTGTTCCAGTGTTACTGCTTACCTAGGCACAGCATCCGAATCAGCAACTGGCAGATACAATGAGGAAGGAAATAAGATTAGCAGAAGACAGGTAGTGCAGCAGTCCTGAGCCCACAGATAACGTGTTGCTTGATTGTCTCAAAGGACCAGATAATACATTTTTATTGGAACCTAATTTGCTGAACACTGCTGCTATTGAATTGTCAGTAGGTGATTATTTCAAATTGAATTGTCTATAGGTGATGAATTCAATGCAGTAGAAACAATTCTGTTGAAATATAAAAGACTACAGTATGACACTTTACTCTTAAACCCCTAGGTACTCTATTTGATGATAAACAGGCTTCAAAAATAGTGTGTTCACCTGCAGGAGACAATTTTTCTAAAGAGCTCTTAGACGCTTGGCAACCCCTGAATGAAAGTACAGGGCTTAACTATGTGAGGCTATTGTTGGAAGAAAACACAAAAACTATACATACATTGAATAATATTATTATTTTGTGCTATGATAGGCTCAAAAATACTATTTCAGCAAGCAACTTTGAAGCTAAATGGTCTAAGGTTCTGGATAAAGTTGAGCTGAGAATGAGAATCAAAAGAAACGTAAAATGAAAAAAATTGCAAGAGACAAAGGCTTATGAAGAAGGGGTGAACTGTTTCTTTAACAATAGCAATGAGTGTCCTGAATCTGCTGCCATTCAAACCAATGAAGAGAATGAAGTGGGGGGAGCTGCAGGAAGTGGCAATGATGTTGCTAGGCAGAATAGCACAGCAAAACGCAGGAGAATGAGTTCTAAAGTGGGGTCAGTGGATTATGTGACTGAAAATAGAGGAAAACAATTTGCAAAAGAAAGACAGAGATATAATTATTATAGAAATACTAGCACCAAGTCCAACAAAGGAAATGTTCAAAAGGTGGATGTATATCAAGATGGAGGGACAGGTATGAAATTGTGGGCTCAAGTAGCAGCCCAGAAACCCCAGAAATAAGGGGGGAATCAATCAACAAAAGGAAATCCCTTCTGGAAAAAATAAGATGGCAAGAGGGACTTCAGGGCAAAAAGAATTACAATGGAAAGAAGTGGAACAATAATTACAACCACTGGACCAAGGTACTGTAACTGACTCATTTAAAATTATTAATTTGTCTAAAGTGGTGTCAAACAAACACCATATTATGGTATTAAGGCAGGGATTGACTTTTGTGCCTTCTGCTTGGGCTGACTTGATAAATATCATAAATGCACTTGGAGAGTTTGTCAGAAAATTACATTTAAAATGCTTATTTAAAGACTGTAATAACTCTAATAAGGTTCAGGAAAAAGCATTATTTAGAAAACCTAGTATGTTTAATCCAATTCTTAGGCCAGAATTGAAAGCTTTTTTGGTATCATGTGAGAATGATGTGAGAAAATTATTGCATGACAAAAGTGAACCTATATTTTATAATTTAAACAAAGAAGAAAAAAATGCATTGTTCGAGTTAAAAAAGTGACACTAAGCTGTGTATTACAAAAGCAGATAAAGGCAAAGCACTTGTGGTGCTTAATACAACTTTTTATGTAGTAAAAATTACCTTTATGCTAAATGACGACAGGTTTTACCAAATAACAATGTGGGCATCTGTTAAAAAAGCATATGGAGTTGTTGATGCTTGTATAGAAGTTTTTTTAGATAATTTGATTGACAAAGAAACAGTGGCATTTTGTAGAGTAGAAAAACCCAAACTGGGAAGGTTTTTTGGACTTCCTAAAATCCATAAAAACCTGAATTGCCCTGATTTTAGACCGATAGTAGCTAGTCAAGGCAGTAAAACAGAACCTCTAGCCATCTTTATAGATAAATATTTACAGAAGTTGGTTGTGCAAAGTAAATCTTATATTAAAGATTCTTTCAAATTTAAAAGTTTAGGGAAGAATATGAAAATAGATGATTACATGTGGTTGGTTACAGCAGATATTGCTTTATTATATACAGTCATATCAAATGTAGAAGAGTTGGAAATGGTGATTAGGGAGCTTCGTACTTCAGGATTATTTAATACTAGACAAGTGAGATTATTCACAGAAATGGATGTTATTTTATCATATATTTTTTTATTAGTATAATAATGAAATATGCAGACAGAAAAATTGTGCAGCTATGGGGGCTGCAATGGCCCTTAGCTATGCAAATATAGTCCTGATGAACTGGGAAAAAGAAGTTATTTTAGAATCAGTTTTTGCAAAACATATCATCATGTACAGACATTTTATTGATGATTTGTTTTTTTATTTGGGAGGATTCCGAAAAAGAACTCTTAGATTTTATTAAACATGTCAATGAATCCACAAGTTACCTTCGGTTGACATTTAATCATAGGAAGGACAACATTAATTGTATGGACCTGAATGTGTACAGATCTAGCAATGCTTTAAAAGTTAAGATTTATAAAAAGGAAGTGCAAAGTAACCGCTATCTCCACTACAATAGCATGCATAAGTTTAGCCTGAAAAAAAAACATAGTGAAGGGGCAATTCACTACAATAAGCAGATTAACAGATGAGGCAGTATTTATTGAAAAATAATGTGAAGAACTCAAAAGGAAATTTCAAGAAAGAGGGTACCCCAAGGACATCATTAACAATTCCTGGATGAAAGTAAAAAATGTAAGGGAACATTAGGTAGCAAATGTACATAGTAAGTCAACAGAAAATGAAAAGGATTTTTACTTAGCACCTGTTTTAAACAATTCAGTAGATGAAAGCAAAATCAAAGGAATAATCAAGAATAATTGGAGATTCGTAATGAATGTTCAAGAAATTAAAAATGTTATAGGAGGAGACCCTGTCTTTTTCTCAAAAAGAGGAAAGAGTTTAAAAGACTTTTTTAAGAAAAGGAATTTATGCTCAAGTATGCTCAAGTATGCCTGATGTTTTGGAAGTTGGAATGAAAAGATGTAACAGTTGTAAGTTATGTCAACATATGAAAGAAATCAAAATTTTTGTAGTGACAGCAAGAAGCTTTGAAATTAGGTTGAATAATTTGTATAATTGCAGGTCCAAATACATGGTGTACATGGCTCTGTGTGAATTATGTCCAGCATTCTATATAGGAAGAACCATCAGAGAAGTCTACATGCGAGTGAATGAACATATAAGAGCAGTAGACAAGACTGATGTAAGCAATGCCTTGGCAAAACATGTCAAGCAAAAACATTTGTTAGAAAAAAATAAGGCATGCTTCAAATTTGTAATAATTGATGAAGTTAATGGATTTGATCATAGGATTGATACAGAAGATGAACTGGATTGGAGAGAATATTGCTGGCAAATCAGGTTGAACGCATGTGTATATGCTGGTTTAAATGATAGGGAAAACTTTAAAGTTGTTCTTAGAAGGAAAGGGTTAAGGCATTGAGTGCATTGTGTCACATGTTATTAAGTATTTAAATAAGTTTGTTCATTATACAACTTGGTTTGAAGAAGTTCCATGAAGGGAATGAAAGCACTTACCAGTTGGATTTTTATGTAATAAAGTCATTTTGTGTTTTTAGCCATTCATTTTTTATTAGTCCAGAACATTTGACCAAATACTGCTGCTACATTTATTTATTTTGCACTACAGCAGGTTCCCACAGAAGTAGCTTCAGTGGCACTGGAGAAGACAGTTTTCAAGAAGTGTATGACTAACTTGAAGGACAAGAATATTATGGTACGCTTTGTGGCAACAGACCAACATTGTGGGATCAGATTCTTGATGCACAAGGAAGTTGACCACCAGTTTGATGTGTGGCCTATATCCAAAAGCTTGATGAAGAAAATAATAGAAATTGGCATGAGAAAATGAAAATGAAAATTATTACAGTAGTGCCACAGTATTTCCAATCACCTGTGGTGTTGTGCTGAAATGTGTGAAGGTGATGAATTCATATTGGAAGAGAAATGACTGTCATTGCTCTACCATATAACAGATCAACACAGCTGGAATGGTGCAAAGACGTTTTTGTGCTGTGGTCCTGAGATGCCAATCATGGAAGGAGAGGATAAGAAGTGGCTTGAAGAAGGTGATTCATGGCACAGTGCACCGAAGAGGATTGTTAAAAAAAACCAATTCTTCTTAAAGATTTGAAGCACATCACAAAGTTCTGCCACACTGGCAACCTTGAGGTGTTCCATGCATTACTATGCAAGTACTGCCCCAAGTTAGAGTATTTCAGTTATGCAGAAATGAAAGCACAAATCATACTGGCCATCCTTCATCACAATGAAAACCTCAATCATGAGTAAGCAGCAGTCCAGTTCCCTACAAGCAAGTCAGCATCAAAAGAAAAGCTTCAATACCAAGTGGTATACCCAAAGGCAAAGCCATAATAGGTCACTAAGCCACTATTTGAGAAGGAAAACTTTGACTACATATATGACCTGATGATGGAAGTCATAAGATGGAAAAGAGGAATTTTGGAAACTGAATCCATGTCAGTAGCACCCTTGCCAAAGAACATTGCTAGGTGTGAACATCAGGAGAAGAGTGTAGTAACTGCAAGATATATTTCTAGATTCAGAAAAAGAAGTAATGAAAAGCCAGGCTAATACAGTAAAGTAGCAACTGTGGACTGGGTCAGTACCATTTGACCCAGCAGTATTTCCCTAGGAGATGTAGAGTCATCTAATCTGTGTCAGTGAGTTATATAAATACATAATGGCAATCTGTAAATGGGTTAATGATGTGTGTGTGCCTTGCTGACATAAAACTGAGATGCCTGTGCAGTCTCAGAGATGGAGTGCTATCACATAGTGCAGCAGGCAGTGCAGTGCACCTTTCTGACATTAAACTGAGAAACCTGTGCACTCTCAGAGATGGAGTGCTATCACATATTGCAGCAGACTGTGCAGTGCGATTTTCTGACATTATACTGAGAAACCTGTGCACTCTCATAGATGGAGTGCTATCACATAGTGCAGCAGGCAGTGCGGTCCACCTTTCGGACATTAAACTGAGATGCCTGTGCACTCTCAGAGATGAAGTGCTATCACATAGTGCAGCAGTCAGTGCAGTGCGACTTTCTGACATTAAATTGAGATGGCTGCGCACTCTCAGAGATGGAGTGCTATCACACAGTGCAGCAGGCAGTGAGGTTTACTCATGTCTGAGGTACAGTTTTGTCTACTTTGTCATACTAGAACCAATTGCCATGTAAAGATAATTACAACAGCAATGCAGAAAGAGTAGTTAGTGTGTTAGCACCATTTGCTTACTGTCAAAACCATTCAGTTGCACTGGAGGAGGTGTTTGCCCTTATTATTATAGGTGTCATGACCATGCAAACAAGTAAATTGAAAGTGAAGTTGAATAACACAAGAGTTAGACATATGATTACAATTGTGTATGTCGCTATGCCAGCTGCTTCTGTCAGTATTTTTGTTACATTTGCATTTATGATCAAACCATGTTATTTGCCACTGAGTGTTGCCATTGGTGGTGTCAACATCCATTTAGATAAGTGGAGAAATTCAGTGTACTTGTGATTTTAGGTGCCAAGACAATAGAAATATTTCATTAAGTTTGATGCATATGGCTAATGAAGAAATTTATGGTCAGTACACATGAAAGATGTGAATTTTGCATTTGTAATTTGAAAAGAATATTTTTATCTGGGCTGAATGTAAATATTTTGTGATATTGTACATATGAATGGTTGCAGAGTCATGATTCGACAGGTAAGCTCATAATGAAATACAAGTTTATTTTTCAATTGCTGCTGTAGCATTGATGTTAAGTGAGCCAAGTTGTGCCCTTACATTTTTCTGTTCAGTGGTTTTGCAGCTCTGTATGATTTATGTCTGACCATGTAATTTTGATTCTGCATATGTAGTGTGCTGTCAGTGTGGTATGTTACTAATGTCATTTTCATGAGTTCTACTGTATACATGAATGGGTAAGCCAATTGATATAGATGTTTCTAAACCTTTTGTAAAATGGAAGTACAAATTGTGTCAATTAGTCTGAAAATTCGCTTTTTAACTCTGTCTCATTTTATACACTGGGTGACCACTGTTGTATGTGTATAAGTTTGTTTAAAATTTTGGTCTTAACATATATAATAAAGATATGCATCAGTTCCTCTACAGAGGATCATTTATCAGTGTCATGTACAACTGAATTACATTGGTACTGCCAAAAAAGCAGTTTTAAAGTTTAAAACCATTTGGGGTGCTATTGGCATTGGTGAGTGGTGTCAACACAATTTGGATGCACTGGAGGATGTCTATGTATCTGATTGTTGGTGCCATGACCATACAAACATTTTACAAAGTGAAAGTGCTAAAAGAGCATTTCAATAACACACTAGTGAGACATATTATGATGGTATATGTTACTATGCAAGCTGCTTTTGCAGTATTTTTTTACATTTGAATTTGTATTCTCACCCTGTTGCTTGCCATCAGTAAGTGGTGTCAACATCCATTTGGAGGAAGTGGGAGACATCAGTGGACATGACTATCACTGCAGTGACAATAGAAATATTTCAAGAAATTTGGTGAATATGTACAAGTGTGTCAGTAGATAAGAAAGAAATTAACAGTGAGTACATATTCATGTGAAAGGAGCTGAGCATGCATGTTGACATCTTTCTGTTCAGTGGTTTTGCAGCTCTGTATGATTTATGTCTGGCCATGTAATTTTGATTCTGCATATGTAGTGTGCTGTCAGTGCGGTATGTTACTAATGCCATTGTTCATGAGTTCTACTGTAGTACCTGAAGGGGTGAGGTGATGGGAAAAATGTTGGGGAAACATTTAAAAAAAAAGGTTAAAAATGATGGTCATTAGTGTGACAAAAATAATCTTAATGGTCGTCCTACACGCATTTACAATATGATATTTACAGGGGTTGACCACAGTGGAATTAAACAATGAGTATGAAGACAGTTGGTGCTGGCCACTGTACAGCCACCAGAACTGCAACATGGATATCATGTCATATTACTACAAGCAGCACATCATTTTGAAATGTGTAGCAAACCTGTTTAGAAACACCTTTCAAGGAATTCTTTTAGAATAGCAAGGATAAGCATTATACTTTGCAATTCTTCTTCTTTCGGATGCTCCCATTAGGGGTCGCCACAATGGGATCATCTGTTTCCATTTCTTCCTGTCCTCTGCATCTTGCTCTGTCACACCAACCACCTGCATGTCCTCTCTCACCACATCCATAAACCTTATCTTAGGCCTTTCTCTTTTCCTGTTACCTGGCAGCTTCATCCTTAGCATCTTTTTCCCAATATGCTCTACATCTCTCCTCAGCACATGTCCAAACCAACATAATCTTGCCTCTCTGGCTTTGTCTCCAAACCTTCCAACCTGGGCTGACCCTCTAATATACTTATTCCTAATCTTGTCCACCCTTGTCACACCCAGTGCAAATCTTAACATCTTTAACTCTGCCACGTCCAGCTCTGACTCATGCCTTTTTGTCAATGCCACTGTCTTCAACCCATATAACATAGCTGGTCTCACTAACCTCTTGTAGATCTTCTCTTTCACTCTTACTGGTACTCGTCTGTCACAAATCACTTCCAACACTCTTCTCCACCCACTCCATCCTGCCTGTACTCTCTTCTTCACCTCTCTTCCACACTCACCATTACTCTGAACTGTTGATCCCAAGTATTTAAACTCATCCACCTTCACCACCTCTTCTCCTTGCATCCTCACCATTCCTCTATCGTCCCTCTCATTCACACACACATATATTCCATCTTAGTCCTGCTGACCTTCATTCCTCTTCTCTCTAGAGCATATCTCCACCTCTCCAGGGTCTTCTCCACCTGTTCCCTACTCTCACTACAGATCACAATGTCATCTGCAAACATCATAGTCCACGGGGACTCCTGTCTGATCTCATCTGTCAACCTGTCCATTACCATTGCAAATAAGAAAGGGCTCAGAGCTCATCCTTGATGTAATCCCACCTCCACCTTAAATGCATCTGTCACTCCCACCGCAGACCTCACTGCTGTCACACTACCCTCGTACATATCCTGTACCACTCTTACATACTTCTCTGACACTCCAAACTTCCTCATACAATACCACAACTCCTCGCTAGGCACTCTGTCATATGCTTTCTCTAAGTCCGCAAAGACACAATGCAACTCCTTCTGACCTTCTCTGCACTTCTCCATCAACACTCTCAGAGAAAACATCGCATCTGCAGTGCTCTTTCCTGGCATGAAACCATACTGCTGATTACTAATCATCACCTCCCTTCTTAACCTAGCTTCTACTACTCTCTCCCATAACTTCATGCTGTGACTGATCAATTTAATCCCTCTGTAGTTACTACAGCTCTGCACATCACCCTTATTCTTAAAAATCAGTACCAAAACACTTTTTCTCCATTCCTCAGGTATCCTCTCACTTTCCAAGATTTCATTAAACAATCTAGTTAAAAACTCCACTGCCATTTCACCTAAACACCTCCATGCTTCCACAGGTATGTCATCTGGACCAACAGCCTTTCCATTCTTCATCCTCTTCATAGCTATCCTTACTTCCTCCTTACTAATCCACTACACTGCATGATTCACTATCCGCACATCATCCAACCTTCTCTCCCTCTCATTATCTTCATTCATCAGCCCCTCAAAGTACTCTTTCCATCTGCTCAACACACTCTCCTCGCTTGTGAGTACGTTTTCCTCATTATCCTTTATCATCCTTACCTGCTGCACATCTTTACTAGCTCAGTCCCTCTGTCTAGCGTATTGGTACAGGTCCTTTTCTCCCTCCTTACTGTCCAACCTTTTATACAACTCTTCATATGCCTTATCCTTAGCCACCTCTCTCTTTGCCATGCACCTCGTCTCCTTATACTCCTGTCTACTTTCTTCATCTCTCTGACAATCCCACTTCTTCACCAACCTCTTTCTCTGTATACTCTCCTGTACTTCCTCATTCCACCACCACGTCTCCTTGTCCTCCTTCCTCTTTCCAGATGTCACACCAAGCACCTTTCTAGCTATCTCCCTTACTATCTCTGCTGTAGTTACCCAGCTAGTCAGTAACTCTTCATTGCCACCCAGTGCCTGTCTTAACTATTCCCTGAACTCCACCTCACAATTACCCTTTTTCAATTTCCACCATTTGATCCTTGGTGCTGCCCTCATACTCCTCCTCTTCTTCTTGATCACCAGTGTCATCCTACAAACCACCATCCTATGCTGCCTAACTACACTTTCCCCTGCCACCACTTTACAGTCTCCAATCTCCTTCACACTGGCCCTTCCACATAAGATATAATCCACCTGTGTGCATCTTCCTCCCCACTTGTATGTCACCCTATGCTCCTCCCTCTTGTTAAAATACGTATTCACCACAATACCCTGCAATACATATCGCAATTTTCAATACTACTGCATAATGGCATTCTAAGTATGTAGACACTGGTGACATTTATCTACTTTTTTAACATACTGATGTGTAAAGAAAGGCAAATGAGAGATCAATTTGTATGAATTTAAATGATCGATAAGAGCAACCAGAAAATTGGCATGTGTTGGTCAATGTAACATTATGGTCTTTGAGGCCAGAACTGAGGTCTGTCCTGCTTGGCATCAGGTGTGTAAAGATAGTGGTGAGATGAGTGTGGCTCTGGCTGCAGCTTCAAGTAGTGTTGTGGTGTGACTGAACCTCTGTGATGCTGGCTACCTTGAAGTGGTACAGAGGCTTGTCACAATAGTGCAATCTTAAGTGTCACATTTGCACAATTTAACCAAATGCCATCTTTATTTATTTTATTTATTTTACATTTGTTGACCGGGCTAGTCTGGCTGGATACATGTCCATTTTCAGCAGAGGCCCGAGGAGAAAAGCTCCACTAAATACTAAGTACATTACATAAACAAATCATTACTTTAAGAAATAGCAAAAATTGGAGTCATATCAACACAAAGAATGAAAGATCATTTCAAAAGAGAAACAAGTTTACAATATGCAGTTCATTACATGATAGCAAATTGTACATAAAATGTACATACTTAAATCTGAACAGTGAAAGGAAGAGAAATGAAAAAGGTAGAGATGCAAAGAGTGAAGGAGAAATAGAGTACTAGAAAATGGTTAGTCAGGTGTACTGCAGGAACAAAGCCAATGATTTTGGTAGTACAGTTTAATTTTGTGTTTGAATTGAGGCAGGGATGTAGTCAGAGTTATGTCACTAGGTAAGAGATTCCAACTTCTACCTATTGTGTTAGTGAATAGAGAACCACCTGCTGTGTTGTTTACCTTTATTGATTTTGTCATGAGTTTACTAGAGGAGCGAAGTGAGTTAAGATTGTTGTAAGGGATTAGAAGTTGAGAGAGTATTGGGGTGTTGTCAGGAAGGTGTAATATGTTGTGGGCTATAGTGAGTTGAGGAATTATAAGGTAGTTTTGAAATTCGAGCCAGCCAAGTTGTTTTAGGTTTATACAATGGTGGGTCCTGAAGGGGTTACTAGTGGCGAAGCGAGCTATGTTGTTATAGCAAGTTGTAAGTTTGTTAAGATTGATTTTCTTAAGGTTTGTATAAATGGGGGAAGCATATAGGAGAGTAGATAAGAGATGAGATTGAGCAATTTTGGTTCTAGTTGCTGGGGTTAGAAAAGGTTTGATACGATATAGGGATCCAATTTTTCTGTTAACAATCTTGATGGTGTTGTTAATGTGCTGATCAAAGGAGAGATTATTGTCAATGGTTATTCCTAAGAGTTTTGTAGTTGGATCAGGTGAGATGATAGTGCCATTATTTGAGGAAATGGTAAATTTTAAAGGGGGGGTCGAGTGGTGGGGGAGAAGAGGAGGAGTTTTGTTTTTTTGGCATTTAGTAGGAGAAACCATCTAGAAAACCAGGTTTCTACTGCGTTAAAGGTATTTTGGGTCAATGAGCTCAGTTCAGTAGAGGAAGGTGCTGAGCAGATAAGGGTAGAATCATCTGCGTATTGTATGCAGGTTGCTTGTGGGATTGCAGTCTGAAGATCGTTAATAAAGAGGGAGAACAGAAGTGGACCAAGAATGGAGCCCTGGGGAACTCCGATGGAAATGGGCAAGAGAGATGAGATATGGTTTTCCCAGATTACTGCTTGTTGTCTGTTGTTAAGATAAGATTTAAACCAATTAGTGGCTAGTTTATCACAAGAGAGAGATTCAAGAATGTTAATTAAGAGAGAGTGGTTGACCATGTCGAAAGCTTTAGAGAGATCAATGAAAAGAGCGGAAGAGAGAGTATTGTTGTTTCGATTTTTGTTGATAGTATCTACAAAGGATAGAAGGGCAGTGGTGGTACTGTGGTGGGGTCTGAAACCATGCTGGCAGTTTGCTATTTTGCTGTGAAGAGAGAGATAGTGTACAAGTTGCTGATGAATACATTTTTCCATGATTTTTGCTAGGGGTGAGAGAAGGGCAATTGGTCTAAAGTTGGAAAGGTCAAGGGAGTTACCACCTTTATGCAGTGGGATAATATAGGAGACTTTCCAGATATCAGGGATGGTTCCTTCTTGGATAGTTCTGTTGATAAGTAAGGATATAGGATATGCAATTTCTTTGGCAGCTTTCTGAAGGAAAAGAGAAGGGAGCTTGTCAGCAGAAGGGGTACAGGGTTTCAGTTTGTGAATGAGTTTGTAGATGAAAGAAGTAGATATAGGTTTTAGAGAGAAGTTGTAGGAGGAGGTAGTTATGTTAGATGGAATATGAGAGTTGTTAGAGTTCATTTGTTTGGCTAGGGATTGAATAGTTTCAGAGAAAAAAGAGTTGAAAGCATTAGCAGTTAGGAGAGGGGTTTCTGGGTCAGCATTTAGAGGGGGAAGGAGTTTTAGCAATTCCTGGGGAAAGAAGTCTATTTACTGATGACCAGAATTGTTTAGAGTTGTTAATATGAGTTTCCTGAAGTTTACAGTAGAAATTTTTCTTGTCAGAGATTATTGATTTTTAGCTAGATTTCTAAGCTGGCGGAAATTAACCAAATCAGGGTTTTGTCTATTGCATCTCCATTTTGTCCATACTTTGTTTCTTGCATGAATGAGTTTTTTAGTATTGTTGGTCAGCCAAGGGGCAGATTTGGTCTTTACTCTAATGGAATGTTCTGGAGCATGTGTATCAAGTATGGATAGGAATGTAGTATTAAAGAATAATACTGCCTCCTCCAGGGGAAGTGTTTTTAAGCAATTCCATTTGCATGCTCTCAGTTCAGCTTTAAAAAGGTCTATGTTAAAATGCTTGGTAGATCTAATTAGCCTTATATTTGGGAGGTTAACATATTCTGATTTTTGTCTAGTAATGTAGGTTAGGCAGTGGTCGCTGATGTCGTCTGGCATAGTACCTACTTTATACTGTTTGTTAACTTTATTTGTGAGTATCCAGTCTAATATACTCTCTTTCTTACTGGGCTTATTGACTCTTGTAGTTGAGGTGATAGTTTGGGAGAAACCATGTAGGTTAATATAAGAGGAGGGATTGTTAGCATTAATAGTGTTCCAGTCTATGTTGACATCGCCAAGAATTATGGTTTCTTGGGGGTAGGTGGTAGATACCCAGCTTAGAAAGTCTTCTAATATTGGAATGTTATTACCTGGGGGAAGATATAAACAAATGATGTAAATGGATTTTTTGGCGTTAAGTTGGAGTTTAATAATGATGGCTTCTGTTTTGCTATTTTGGTTTGGGCATGCTGGTTGAGTAGAGATGTTAAGTTGATTTTTGAAAAGTATTGCTACTCCACCACCCTTGCATTTTAAGCGGTCATGTCTTACTATGTTATAACCTTGAGGTATAATCTCTGAGTTTTTTGTGCCTGGGTTAAGCCAGGTTTCAGAGAGGCAAAGAATGTCAAAAGAGTGGATATCTAAGAGGGCATGGACCAAGGGTATTTTCTTATTATCTTGCATGGAATGACGACTATCCTTGGTGCTCTGGTATATATGTATTGGTGCTTAACTAGTAGTTCAGTATTGGTGAAGAATTTTTGTACGGAGGAGTCAAATGTTATCATCTTTTATTGACAGGTCTTGTGTGAGTAACAGCAGGAAACGATTAACACTTGGATGAATTTGTAAATTGTGCAGTAGTTTCACATGGATAATCTAAACTTCATAATGGATGAACAATAGAACAAACTGACTCATGGGTGAAATAGTGTGCAAGGTGTGAATAGATTGGGACACACATACTTCAAATATCAACTAGTGTGAGGTCGGCTTGATAAGATGGGAGCACTACATGGCAATAGTTTGCTAAAGGTAAAGGAAGTATGTTTGTAAGGACCAAGAACTTTCTGTCTGGTCACACTGTATGGTAGTCCCTGACTGAGAATTCTGACCCTCCATATGCTTGTTATTTCAGGGCAGCTTCATGTAATAGTTAATACATACATTTCTATGTCAGTGTATTAATTAAGTAGCAAAATAGTATGCTCACAGCTATTTGGTCACAGTTCTCTTGACAGTGTGGGGATGCAAGTTATGAATGTATATGTCCAGATATCAGTTTATGTACGGAGGGCTATGCTATGTACTCTTTAGAAAATGGGTGGGACAAATGAATATGCTTGAAGTACTGACTGCTCCCCAAACCTTGTAAAGACATGCTGCCTTTGTGATAATACAGTCAGGTATCACCAAATGAGTTGCAAAGACATCTGAGCAGTCATACCAGTATACCAAAAGTAAGTATACAAAGGAATTTTTTTTAAAAATGCTTGCACTACTGTACGGTTGAGTGGTAGGACACTAGTTGTAGTTACAGGTCAAGAAGGGAAAGAAGATGATTAGTTAAACACATGGCAAAGGGATACATTCCAATATTGTTGCATTAAGGTCTGAAGCATCTCTTAACATAAATTTGGTTCTGGACACTTAAAAAATGCAGTAACTGTATTCTAAAATTTACCTGGTAATCAGGTGAAAAGTTTGTTGTGATGTACTATTGTAGTTATTTTCCCAGAGAGTATTAAAATGTCATCTTGACCATGTTGCCACTATTGTGCAATGTGTCAGATTACATACATTTGTGGATTGTGTAAAATACAATTTAGTTTTGGATGGCTGATGTTAGGGTTGCCACCTTCTGTTGTGGCTAAAACCAGACTTAGGCCACACTCCTCACACCTCCCACAACCAACCCATGTCCCACCCACTTTCTGCACATTCCGTGATGTCATCACCACATCAGCCAAGGGAGAAAGCCCTCTTTTCCATTCATGTTGCCTTTTTTCCTCTGGATTTACTATGCTTTTTATTTAAAAAAGCATAGAAAATCCACCAATTTAAAAAACTTTGATAGTCTATTTCTTTTTCTGAAACAGAATCCTGGAGTTTGTACAGTGTTTACCGGACTACCAGGCAATCAGTTTGATTTCTGGATAGTCCGGAATAAAAAATGGTTAGGTGGCAACACTAGTGATTGTCCAATACCCAAATTACTTACTTGATTTCTTATGTGAGATGCACTTAAAGGGGCACTATACCATTTCTAGAATCAGTTTCTTGCTAGAGGATTTTGTTTACATTTTAGTGTTGTGTAAGTCACATGTTCACACAGAGGTTGGATGTCAGATTTCACAAACTTCAGTGGAGGTGTGTTATTATAGGAAGTGCTAAGATTTTACAATTTGTCTTTTTGTATTTTCCTTCCCCCACCTACAAACTATTAGATTAGTTGAATGACTGGTTTAGCCTCAGCCAGAAATGCCATCTAGTCACTATCAGATCTGCAGCCTTTTCAGTGTGAAATTACATCTTCTTTAGTATTTACTTGCTTTTGTAAAACTTTGTGGACTGATTATCCCAGCCTTAGGCAATTGTATTTTCTTTTGTTTGTTTTTGTTTCATGTTTGTTGCTAAATGCTTGTTTCCCCTTACTGGTAATTATTTTTCATAAGGTCTTCAATAGTGCTGTTTATTAGTGCATGTACTCATACAGATATATGTTTATAATCAGACAGTTTGTATCATTTCACAAGGCAGCATTGCTTTGGACAGTTGTATCTTGCCAACAAAACCCATTGAGTTGCAAATGTCCTAATATTTTAGAAGAATAGTCTAATAACTTTTTAATAAAATGTCAGACAGCTTTGAAACTGAATATCGTTATTGTACTAAAAGCATTTCCTATTAGCTGACACACTTCAGGAATCACACAGTAAATGTTTGTATAACACCGATTCCATCCAACTAAATTTAGTTTCTTTTTTCTCACCTGCATTGTGGTAAAATGTTTGGAACTTTCACTCCTTTCCTGAATATTTGACTGGAGTAGAGTTACACTGATTATCATTTTAAACAAATGTGGTCTCTATATCTCCCCATATTTTCCTAGATATTTGCATATGTATGCATACATTACATAATCTAAGTTTATATTCATGTGGTTGTAAAACTACAGCCTTGCTATGTCTTACTGACTGGCTTGCATGTCAAGGCATTCTTAAAGGTCTGTCAAATATGTATATGCCAGATATGTAATAATCCATGTATTTTATTAAAATTATGTATGTAGTGAACATAATTGTTTTAGTGGTGTACTCAATTAGGATTGGAATTCTCATAATTTTTCTCAACGGGGCCTCTGTTGCAACTAAGATGGCAATGTTGACTAGCCCACTAGGCTTGCCACCCCTCGGTTTTTTTCCGGACTATCAGGAATTCAAATCGATCCTCCGGTAGTCCGGAAAACACTGTACAAACTCTGGTATTCTGTTTCAAAAAGGAAACAGACTATCGGAGTTTGTAAATCGGCTGATTTACTTTGCTTTTTTTTACAGAAAAGCATTGTAAATCAGCCAAAAGCAGGCGGCGGGAACGAAAAAAGAGGGTGTTCCCGTTGAGTGATGCTGTCATGACGTCACAAAATAGGCAGTATGTTGGCGGGAGAGGGGGTTGGGGTGGCCGCCAAGATGTCTTTGACAACAGGTGCTAGACCGAAGGACTCGTCTTCCGTCAGCAACCATTTTTTACCGTTTCCAGTCAAGGAGCAGCTAGCATGGCGGGGCCGGTCAAGCAGCAGAGGCCCAAGGAAAAGAAAGGGGTCAGTAGAAAATTTTCCAAACAACAGGAGACGAAGAAACTGAGCATCATATCGACATGCTCAAATAATCAGAGATCTTCTTCCCTTGTCCACAACATATCTAGTTATACTCTGTCTGTTCCAGACATGTCCATTCTAGAGAAGGGATTAAACTTTATTCCCTCACAGGTCAGTCATTTAAGTGACATCCTAATAGACTTGAGACTGTTTTGTCGTAATGTTGCTCTTAAAGTCTTCTTTAAAGACAGCAAGGTGTTGGACACTAATACTGTAAAAAGTTTTTTTAAGACCAAGAGCAGCTTTACACCTATGTTGCCGCATAACGTTGAGAGTTTTCAGAAAATGTGTGAGAGTGATTTTTATGATTGGTTTAAGTTAAACAATAGTAAGAAGAGATGCAACTTTTATAATGTTAGCAAAGCTGAGCAGGAGTCCATTGTTTCCCTTAAGAATAATGAAAACATTATTGTCAAACAAGCTGACAAAGGAGGAGCAGTGGTTGTTATGGACTCTTCTGAGTACATTGCCACCATGATTGATATGCTGTCAGATGACAAAGTATATGAGGTCATCACTAGAGACCAGGTCAGTAGAGTTGTGAAGGTAGTACATGATAATCTTTACGACCTCTTAATGTGTGGACAGATCAGCTGTGAACTCTATGAACATTTTGTAATTGAATTTCCTACCCTGCCCATCATTAAGGGTCTACCCAAAATCCATAAGGGGGTTACACCAGTACCTATGCGACCCATTGTTGCTGGTGAACGCTGGATTACTTCCACTATCTCTTCCTTTGTGGAAGGGCTGTTACGCCCCTTAGTGGATGATATTCCTGTCATCTTGAAGGACTCATATCAGCTAGTTGAATTTCTTAAAGGGTTTGAGCTGGATAGAAGTAGAACAAATATGTTGCTAGTTACCATGGATGTCAAGAATCTTTTACGAGTATTCCCAATGATTTAGGGATGTTGGCCATCAGAGAGATCATGGTTAGCAATTCTAGTTACAGCAATAGCAGGCAGATTTTGATAAATTGCCTGCTAGAGATGATATTAGAGAACAACATATTTATATTCCAGGATCAGTTGTTCCTTCAAAAATGGGGAGTTGCCATGGGCACTCCCTGTGCAAACAGTTATGCCAACCTTGTGGTCCATCACTGGGAATTGTTACATCTTTTTAAACATCCTGATTACAAATATGTCAAAATGTATAAAAGGTTCGTTGATGACGTCCTTTTTTTGTGGGAAGGAACTGAAGCAGACTGCCTTAGCGTCATTTCTGCCCTAGAAGCGACCTCTACGTTCTTGAGGTTCACAGCAGATATTTCCCTGTTCAAGCACAGTTTTTAGATTTAAAGCTGCAATTTACTGGCAATAAGATAGTTAAGTCATTACACAGGAAGTCCACCTGGAGAAACTCTTTGCTCCGGTTCGAAAGTATGCATCCCAGGTTCACTTTTAGAGGCATCATTTTGAGCCAATTATATAGAATATGTAGGATTTGTAATGATGAAAGTGACTTGGCCTCTGAGCTCGATACACTCGTAGGCTTATTTGAAGAAAGAGGTTATCCCTTCAAACTAATAGATGATTGCAAACAGGAGGTCTTTAGGAAATTATTTGGCTTGAGCAACAATGCCGGTGAGGGCAGGCGCAATGCCTCTGTTTGTGCTTTTGGTAACCATGGGCATCATGATACACTCACTTATGTCACCAGATATACCAGTGATGTAGTTGCACACAATAAAATCATCAGCAGAAATTGGAATGTGCTGGTCGCAGATCCATTTACCAGGAATATTGTGGGTGCTCATCCAACATTCAGCTATAAGACCTGTGATAATTTGAAGCAAACCTTGTGTATAGAGCGGCATCGTCCAACAAATCACTTTCACAATGGTCGCACAGGGACGTTCCCCTGTGGCCACTGTCATATGTGCCAACATATATCAGATGCTATTAGTTTCACCCATCCCGATGGTTCTTTTCTGTTTACACCCAGGTTTTACAGCGATTGCAATAGTATTAACTTAATCTATTTGGCCATATGCGATTCCTGTCAGGCTTTTTATGTAGGGCTTACGAAGAGAAGACTTCGTGATAGGGTGTACAACCATTATTATGATATCAACAAAGGTAATGACAGTAGTGCCTTGGCCAAACACGTCTTGGAATTTAGTACACATAGATTCAAGTTTATGGTTCTGGAATTGATGGCAATCAATTATAGAGAAGGGGACAATATGAACCAGTTGGCTCTCAGGGAGCTTAAGTGGATTTTTACCCTGAAAGCACATTTACATCCAGGCATTAACCAATATGTCTCAGTTAAACCAGTTCTCAATATGAGGAAGTAAGCATAAGTTTATTGGTTACCTTGTCTGATACATTATTTAGTGCATCTTGGTTCTGCACTTATACTCTCTGAGATTGTTTAGTGCCTTCCTATAGGTTCACCTTTTCCTGGTGATGCCGCATGTATCATGCACTTTCCATTTTTTCTTACACTGAGTTTTAGGTTTGTCCGTAATTTTACATACCTATCTGTTAGTTATGTTTAATGTGATGCTGCTAAGGCCCCCTTGAGGCATGATTAAACTATGGTTTGACTCCCTATAACTGTTCATCATGTTCCAATTTTATTAATTAGCATATTCTATGTCATAGTGGCTTTAGGTAAGTTTAGGAGTGCCACATTACACTACACCTGTTTATTAACCAGTTGCGTGCACTGCTAAGTCCTCCATATTGTGTCAATAACATCTATGATTTTTCACTTTCCAGTTCATGTTATTACATACTGCTGCTTGGCTTATATAAGTCTTCTGGTATTTTGTATAACTGGACAATATTATGTGTGCAGTTAACTTGCAGTTGGTTTTACATCTTGTATACATATCCATTTTATATATTCCTTTATATATATTTTCCTTGTAATCATTGTGTCTCTCTTTGTTGCCTTTTTTATTATGGTAGATTTGTATTATATTCACACCATATTTCAGTCGCTATATTTATATGCTATGGTGAGATCCCCGTTGGGTGTCTACATCTTATTGGGGTGGCTTACGCTGCCACTTTTTATGTGCACCATCTTTATAGTGGCAAATAGTGTTTTGCATTCCGCCAGATCCTCTGATGCTTTATTATATATTTTCATATACTTGTATCAATACTTAGTATTTGATTTTTCAGTTGGATCTGGTTGTTGGTTTTTCTGGTTTTACGTAAAGCCGTTGATCAGATGGTTATGATGAAGGTGTGTCCTTCTTTGTTTAGTCCGACAGTTGTTGTTGGTAATAGGATGTTTTTTACTGTCGGACCAGTTTTCGTTGTTTTGACTGTCGTCACATGGCTTTCCGTGTATATAGGATGCTACAACGGTTTTATTTCTATTTTCATTGTTGCCGTTACTGGTGAGTTTTATTACTTACCTTTTGTGTAAGTCAACTATGTTATATAAGTCTAGGATTTTGTGCATTAGTAGGTTCTATAGATGTTTTTTCATTGAGAAGGCGATATTAAGCTGATTTTATTAACCGGCATGTTCTGCACTATTCATTAATGACACTACACTGCCGTTTCTTGACAATATTTATTACATGGATATTTCTGCTAGGCAGAGTTTGATAATACCATTTGCCCTTACTGATACAACAATATGATCATCTGGTGTTTTTGATGCATTAGCTCTGATTATTTGCTCTGTGGTAAGGGGCTCACGATGAACTCTGTTGAGCGATTCTACCTCTAGGGATATTACATATTTTATTTTTTATTAAAGTATTTTATTAATGTATTCGTGGTTCTTTTGCTCATATTTTGTGAACTTTTTGAAATGTGGACCATATTATGTATTTGATCACTGACACTTGCTGCTTTGTTTTATAAGCAACTCTGAGTTTTCAGCAGGCTTGCACTGTCAGCTTACGCCAGAAGTTGCTGTTTTTTGGTGTGACAGCATAATTGTTTTAAGGCTTTACGCATTTTATGTTAACTGTTTTTATTCATGCTCTTTCATATGTTTTTTATTCTCCTTTTTTTGTTTATGTTTAACATCTTTGAATTTGTTAATGATACCCCTTTAAACTAGCTTAGTATGAATGCTATAATTATTCAATTAGTGTTCTGATTAGCCAGTTTTGAGCGCCAAGAGCTTTTGTATAAAAGGCTGCTCAATTTCATGTTTTATTACATCTGAAGAAGCATAGTGTCACTATGCGAAAGCGCTTGTGTGTTCCAGTTCTTCATTAAAGAAGTTTTCTACATTGTGGATTCCTCTGTGTGGTGTATCCAGTGGATTTGGTGTGTTCCCATAATCTAAGTTTATATTCATGTGGTTGTAAAACTACAGCCTTGCTATGTCTTACTGACTGGCTTGCATGTCAAGGCATTCTTAAAGGTCTGTCAAATATGTATATGCCAGATATGTAATAATCCATGTATTTTATTAAAATTATGTATGTAGTGAACATAATTGTTTTAGTGGTGTACTCAATTAGGATTGGAATTCTCATAATTTTTCTCAACGGGGCCTCTGTTGCAACTAAGATGGCAATGTTGACTAGCCCACTAGGCTTGCCACCCCTCCGTTTTTTTCCGGACTATCAGGAATTCAAACCGATCCTCCGGTAGTCCAGAAAACACTGTACAAACTCTGGTATTCTGTTTCAAAAAGGAAACAGACTATCGGAGTTTGTAAATCGGCTGATTTACTATGCTTTTTTTTACAGAAAAGCATAGTAAATCAGCCAAAAGCAGGCGGCGGGAACGAAAAAGAGGGTGTTCCCGTTGAGTGATGCTGTCGTGACGTCACAAAATAGGCAGTATGTTGGCGGGAGAGGGGGTTGGGGTGGGCGGGGTTACCGGTGATGCGAGGGGCATGACTTTGCTCCGGTTTTAGCCGTGAAGGAAGGTGGCAACCCTATAGCCCACTTACCCTCTTATCAAGATGGAAATACATAATAATTTAAATTAATAAATGCATGTGTCATTATTTGTTTATTATATATTGTTTAAAATATATTTCCTGTATATCTTTGTTTTAACAGATCCACATATATTTGTATGTGTACATATATATGTGATATGTGTGTGTGTGTATATATATATATATATATATATATATATATATATATATATATATATATATATGATATGTGCGTGTGTGTGTGTGTATGTGTATATATATATATATATATATATATATATATATATATATATATATATATATATATATATATATATATATATATATATATATATATATATATATATATATATATATATATATATATATATATATATAGGTCCCCTTCAGTCGATCGAACGTTTATAAGTTCGAATCACATATGGCTGAGACCATATGTTTGAACTTATAAAAGCCCGATCTGACTAAATGGAGATCTTCGTACACAGTGGAAAGGGAAGATCTCCCATTTCCGCAATGTAGTGCGATATCGAAGTTGGTATATTTAAGTAATGGGGGTGTGGGGGGTGTAGCCTTCCTGCTATAGACATGTAATATTGTGTTTTTTGTTTTTTGTGGTTTTACGTCAGTTCTCGAACTTTTACAAGTTCGAACATATGGTTTCAGCCATATGTGGTTCGAACTTGTAAAAGTGTGATCGACTGAAGTAGACCCATATATATATATATATATATATATATATATATATATAGATAGATAGATATAGATAGATAGATATAGATGTATAATATATACAAATCTGTCTCTGTATGTGTGTCTGTGTTTATGCATACAGCTGTAGCCACACCTATATGTGTGTTGGTGGATTTACACATATATACATGCACACAGTCTTACACTGGCATGCAGGAGGTATTTTGATTAAGGCGACAGTATATGTTGCTCCTAACAACATTCGTGTCACTGACCCTTTATTGCTAGTTTTACAAGTAACAATCCTTTCCATTTGTTATATGCCAGTTGACAAGACTATTAAAAGTGTGATTCAAGTAACAGAGTATTCTTAACTTCAGTCATTACATTTTTAGAGATGATAACCTTACCTGTGTGTTGGCACACTCAGACTGCACTGGATTTTTTTTCAGGATAACTGTTGCCATATCCCTAAGAATTTGGTGGGGGAGGTACTCTGGAGGAAGCAAGCGAATTTGGTGGGGGAGGTACTCTGGAGGAAGCAAGCTCAGCAACAGGTGACCAAAAGTAATTACATGTCAATATCAGTTTGCAATTAAAGATTTGGAGTTCTTCCTGGATATGCAAACAAGGTACTCCTAACTCAGATCGGGCAACACATGTATAGTTCAGGCAGGGAACTATCAGCAAAATGGGTGAGGTGAAGAATAATTGGGCATTTTACACTATGTTGCTTTAAGAGTCAGCTCAATTCAAGAGATTGGCACTGGAAACAGCACCAGTACCAGTGTGGGTACAAAATCATTTGCAGTATCAGTGGACGTATATGAGAATAACAGCTAACAAACACTCTCAGTACAGGTAATAGGTGACTTACAAAAGTGCAAGGTTGTCTAGCTGTATGGCTATGAAATTTGCAACCTAATATGTCATTACCAAATATCTTACAAATGTCCATGCTGCATTTAAAATATATGTGCAGGAAAAACATCAATTTATTGATGACTGTATTTCCATAATCCATCTCATTTGAATGTCATTATATGGTCATTAGTATATACTACTGACTACACCAATTTTTAGACTATCATTATTGTGCTACAGATATTTCTGAATTGTACATGCCCTGCATGACAACACTTACTGCACAGTTTAGCTTTACACAATGTGCTATTTTTCATTTCTAAATACTCCCTACTGTGTTTTATGTCCTGTAAGGGTACCAGCAATGTACACAGATAACATGGTACCTGTAAACAAACATTTAATTGTGTATTTTAATAAATAATGAAAACAACAAATATATGTGCACTGTACTCTCCAAGGTACTATGAATTTAACTTAAATAAACAGCTGGATAAAGACATAATGGGAATAAATTCAATTATTTTGTGTAGATGTTATTTACTTATTAATTTCAGTTTGTTAACCATATAAGTGGGTGGCTGACAGACCCTTTGGAGTCACAACCTGAGCTCCATGGTGCAAGACACAAACCAAAAATTGTAAATAGAATAAAGAATTATATAATTTTCTGAAAGAATGCCAAACAGATTGGCAAAATGCAGAAGTGGAATTCAAGCAAGATTATAGTTAAAAAAATTATAAGAAATGGAAATGAGGTCAAACTATACATATAACTTTGCAGGCTAGAAGGGCATTATTGTTCACGCCTGAAATATTCATATGTATGCACATATGTAAAATATATAAATATAAATAAGATGTTTAATAGAGTGGCTATCGTAAGTATAGAAGGGTGTCTCCATTTTTATTTATTTTTAATTTTTATGTGCAATGATGATCTTTAAGTTAATGAGTGTGTATTACAAATGCTAAAATTGTTATGATTCATCACCAGATTGTCTCTTTGCAACAAAATAGCTCATTTGCTCTCAATTGCAGTTGACACTGTTTCAGTGTAAAACTGTTACATTATATCAAAAATAGCTATCTATTCCTAGGTATATCATTAGTTATGAAACTGGCAGATAAATAAAACCATGATTTTACATGGAACCTGTGTGTCTGCTTGCTTGCTTGTTTACTTATTTTGTAAAATAAATGGAACTATAATTTCGCATGGAATATGTGCCTGTTTACTTATATGTGTGTGTACGTATAAAGTTGTATTGGCTAATTCTAATCAGGAAAAGAGAGGTCGCCTAGTGTAAAGGCATATAAATGCAATAAAAGCCATTAATTTCTTGTGATTTCATAACATTTCAGTTATAATTAAAGGCATACCTCTTAACCTCATAGTATATACACATACAAGCCTTGAAAGAAACATTTCATTGGCTAAAGTAGTTACCAATGTTCAAGATAAAAGAGTAGAGGACAGTAACTTTACTCAAAAGTGTTACACAAGAACAATACGGCAGAAGACAGAGCCCATATGACTCAAAGATGACTGGTTACTCTCAGGAAATAATCTCTTCCATTATTCCCCAACCTTTACTATTGAATGGGTCCTCATCGCACACTCCAGAGCTAAACACACTTATAGCAATGTGCCCTGATAACATCCAGGGATGCCTCCTAAATAGTTTGAAACATGACCCGTCAGGCCCAATAGAATCTCTATTCAGCCATAACCTCCAGATAGAGTTTGTCCCTATGGACTGGAGGACTGCAAAGGTCATCCCTCTACATAAAGGTGGATCATCAACAGACCCAGGGAACTACAGACCCATAAGTTGGACTAATCTTATATGCAAGGCCATGGAAAGAATTGTCATAAATTTAATAAAAAAAGACATAAGAAATCTTCAAACACCAGACCCATCCCAGTTCATTTTCATCAAGGGAAGGTCACAGCTACTAAACCCTTGAGAAGGCCACTTGAGCAAATGGGTGAGCCATGAATGATGGACAAAATAGTGCATACTGCCTACCTTGGCCTGGCAAAGGCATTTGACTCAATACCTCACTTGGGTATTATAGACAAATTCACAAATTTAGACATAAACCCTATGTAACCTGAGGGATAGTCAAATGGCTCATGGATAAGACAAATGAAGTTAGGGTGTGGGAGTCCACCTCCACCAATATGCCGTTTACTAGTTGTGTTCCACAGGGCTCAGTACTGGGACCTGTCCTGTTTGGAATATACTTCTCTGAAGTCATAGCAAATATAGACGGTGCTTGGCTGACCAAATTTGCTGATGACTGCAAGCTGAGTACAATGATTGATTCCTCCAAAGATGCAGATATCCTTGATATCCTTGAGGAAGGTATGAAAGTCAAGTAACTGATAATAAGAAAAAAAATGAACTCTGCAACACTGAGTCAGATAGTTTAATGCAAGTAATAAAAGTAGAGCTTTCAGATAAAATCCTTCATCAGTTTGTTTTTTTCTTACTGTTGGATTTTTCATTCTACATTTCTCTGCTTTACCACATATTCTTCATTGGTGTTTAAAGCCAAGTAACTGGTGCCAGAACCATAGTCTAAAACTAAATATAAAAAATGCATATTTGTACCATTTGGGAAGATGATCACCCCTGCAAATTACAACATTGATAACACTCTCCTAAGAGTAGACCCAGTAGTATGGGACTTGAGAACTCAGGTTGACAGTAACCTAAATTTTGATCATCATGTGTCCACAGTGGTGAGAAAATCCTTCTACATGGTGCAGGTTATAACTTATGGCATCCAGATCTAAGGAGATCATAGTCCCACCATGCTCAGCCCTCATTAGATCAGTAATTGAGTACAATGCACTGTTTGGCATGTACCTGACCAGGCATTTACAACAATTATAGCGGCCACAGAGATTCCTCATTAAAACAATACAGGGTGTAAATAACATGTCCTATGTACCACTTCAAATCCTTGTCCCTGTACTCAATCTCCTAGGCATTCTCTGATCCAGCCCTGATGGATCTGCTACACATTCACAAAACAAACAGCACAAGAATTACCCAATCTGAGGATCTAAACCTTATCTGTGACATAAACAAAACATGGAGGAACAGGTGTGTGTTTCAGAGATTACTCCTTCCATATCTCTCAACCGTACCAAATTCCTTGATAAATACTGGATTTGAGGGCAAAATATTGTGGTGCTGTGTATTCCTGAGTGGCCCCTTTAATTTCAGAATTTCCTAGATTTATTTATTTATTTATCTTTGACAATTCTGTTCCTGATGTCATCACATGCAGGGTGTGTGCAATGATGTCAGTTTCTGGAGACAGACAGCCTATCGGAATGCTGAGCCATAATTTAACTTACTGCAGAGTTGGACAGCAGTGCATAGCACATCCCTCCAGGTAAGGCAAAAAAACTAAGAAACAGCATATTTGAAGCTAATTTGGATTAGTTCTGTTAAGATGAAACAGCAGGCTTGTACTCAAGTGTGTGTGTGTGCTCCATTGTTTTGCATCTGAATGCCAGTAGCAGCTGCTTGCGAATTAAGCCGAAATTAAGCTGAAACGGCAGGTGTGTGTTAAGCAAGCTTCTACTTAACTGTGCTCAGAGGCAGTTGCATTTGTCCTTGTGTGTGTGTTCCAAAGTTCTTTTAAGCAAACTTATACTTAAGCATGCCCCGAAGTTCTTTATAAGCTGAAATGGCAGTTGCAAGTTCCACAGTTGCATTTGAGAAATGGCAGGTGTGTGTTAAAAGTACAGTGGCAGTTACTTGTGAATTAAGCTGAAATGAGAAACGGCAGGTGCATATGTGAATTAAGCTGAAATGGCAGTTGCATTTGTTGTCATTCTCAAGTTCGGCAGTTGCTTGTGAATTAAGCTGAAATGGTAGGTATGTGATGCTGAGCAGCTTGTACTTGTGTGTTCGAAATTATAAGCTGAAATGGTAGTTGCAAGTTCCAGCAGTTAAATGCAGTCTTGTGTGCTCCGAAGTATAAGCTGTACCAGAAATTGCATTTACAAAATGGCAGGTGTGTGTTAAGAGTGCTTAGGTATGTTAGGTTAAGCTGAAAGTCAGTCTTGTGTGCTCTGAAGTTCTAAGCTGAAACAGCAGTTGCATTTGTTGCATTTTTCCTTCTCAAGTTAAGATGAAAGGCAATCTTGTGTGCTATAAGCTGAAACGACAGTTGTACTTTTCATTCTCAAGTGGTGTGTGTTAAGAGTACTTAGTTCTGTTAGGTTAAGCAGTTACATTTGTTGTACTTTTCTTTCTCAAGTTAAGCTGAAAGGCAGTCTTGTGTGCTTTAAGCTGAAAAGGCAGTTGTACTTTTCCTTTTCAATAGAGTGTGTGTGTGTGTGTGTGTGTGTGTGTGTGTGTGTGTGTGTGTGTGTGTGTGTGTGTGTGTGTGTGTGTGTGTGTGTGTGTGGGAAATGCCCCAGTTAAGTATAATTGGTGGCACTGATTAGAGGACTCAAACCCTGTACCTCAGATACAAGGAGCAAGATACTAAATTCTCTGCCCATACCACAAGTGTGGTTCAAGGAGTTAAGTCCATAGTAAATAATGATAGCCATTTAAGTTTCAGTCTTCCTATCTTTCTAGGAATGCATGGTAACATGAAATTTTATTCTAGGAGCTTTTCTAAGACTATACAAGCAATGTTTAAAATATGTCCCTGCTTTGGGGCCTTTGTCCCCCCCCCCCCCAATAAAATATGGCTTTTTCCAGATTTCTTGTGCTGCATAGTTCTTCTGGGGGAGAGAAGTTTAGTGCTACTTATGCCAAGTCTGTTTGTGTTTGCTGTTAGCAGCACAACAGGTAGAATATGTGCTTTTGATGCAGAAGGCTGTGGGTTAGCTTTAGTGCGCTTTTTCGCTTGTCTTCAACTCAGCACCGCTCCTCGTGGTGTCCTGCAGAGTTCTACAAGCAGCAGAGAGCAAAAGAGTGACTTTTTCCTGATTTAAGTATTTTTTCTGGCTTTTTAATTATTTACTGCTTAGCGACTGCATTTTCGCCTGTTTATACAGCTCTGCATTTTATTTAAACTGTTTTTGTGTTGATTAACTGTTTTGCACTTTTAAAAAGTTATTTGTTGCTTAATTTTACCTGTAGGCTAACAAACTCAAGTGCGCTAGCCGTTTAAAAGCATTAATAGCATTTACTGTCTGTTTTTCCTCTGTTTTCTGCAAAAAAGACAAAAACAAAATAAAAATCTTGTTTTCCCGCCTTACTGAACTAGAATAGTCCAGTCTTCAGAGTTTGCTGATCTCTGGGCTTTGTCTTGGTTCCTGTGCTATTCCATATCCTTATTTGGATAAAAGGAAGCGTCTTTGTTCACCAGTGGGAGTGGGGAGCACTGAGCAGCCTATTTGTCCCTAGAGGAGTGGTTCCAGCCAGAAACTTGTAGTCTATTGGCCATTTTGGGTAAATTCCTAGCTCTTTTCAGCCCCCTGTAATAAAGCCCGCTTTAGTGCGCTTTTTCGCTTGTATTCAACTCAGCACCGCTCCTCGTGGTGTCCTGCAGAAAGCAAAAGAGTGACTTTTTCCTGATTTAAGTATTTTTTTCTGGCTTTTTGATTATTTACTGCTTAGCGACTGCATTTTCGCCTGTTTATACAGCTCTGCATTTTATTTAAACTGTTTTTGTGTTGATTAACTGTTTTGCACTTTTTAAAAGTTATTTGTTGCTTAATTTTGCCTGTAGGCTAACAGACTCAAGTGTGCTAGCCGTTTAAAAGCATTTATAGCATTTACTGTCTGTTTTTCCTCTGTTTTCTGCAAAAAAGACAAAAACAAAAAAAAAAAATCTTGTTTTCCCGCCTTACTGAACTAGAATAGTCCAGTCTTCAGAGTTTGCTGATCTCTGGGCTTTGTCTTGGTTCCTGTGCTATTCCATATCCTTATTTGGATAAAAGGAAGCGTCTTTGTTCACCAGTGGGAGTGGGGAGCACTGAGCAGCCTATTTGTCCCTAGAGGAGTGGTTCCAGCCAGAAACATGTAGTCTATTGGCCATTTTGGGTCAATTCCTAGCTCTTTTCAGCCCCCTGTAATAAAGCCCGCTTTAGCACTTTTTCGCTTGTATTCAACTCAGCACCGCTGCTCGTGGTGTCCTGCAGAGTTCTACAAGCAGCAGAGAGCAAAAGAGTGACTTTTTCCTGATTTAAGTATTTTTTCTGGCTTTTGATTATTTACTGCTTAGCGACTGCATTTTCCCCTGTTTATACAGCTCTGCATTTTATTTAAACTGTTTTGTGTTGATTAACTGTTTTGCACTTTTAAAAAGTTATTTGTTGCTTAATTTTACCTGTAGGCTAACAAACTCAAGTGCGCTAGCCGTTTAAAAGCATTTATAGCATTTACTGTCTGTTTTTCCTCTGTTTTCTGCAAAAGACAAAACAAAAAAAAATCTTGTTTTCCGCCTTACTGAACTAGAATAGTCCAGTCTTCAGAGTTTGCTGATCTCTGGGCTTTGTCTTGGTTCCTGTGCTATTCCATATCCTTATTTGGATAAAGGAAGCGTCTTTGTTCACCAGTGGGAGTGGGGAGCACTGAGCAGCCTATTTGTCCCTAGAGGAGTGGTTCCAGCCAGAAACTTGTAGTCTATTGGCCATTTTGGGTCAATTCCTAGCTCTTTTCAGCCCCTGTAATAAAGCCCGCTTTAGCGTGCTTTTGCGTGATTTAGCGGAGTTGCCCATAGAGCACCATCGGGCAGCGCCGGTTAAACAAGGTTAAACTATTTCTGGCTCCGTAAAGTCTGCTCTTCAATTTTTCCCTTAGAACTTCTCTACTTGCAATCTAAACAGTCTATTCTCTATCTCAAAAGCTCAGCACTTGCTCCTAAAGCATTTTTATATAGGTAAAGTACTTATATACTAATCAAAGTACTACATTAGCCTAGAATCCCCTTGAGTACCCATTTTCCTATAGGTCCCTTCTGACTCAGTTACACAGCAAACTTTTTCACTTTTTCTAGCATGTCAAAGGGTCAGTTGCTAGCGTCCTCTCCTGTTCAGCTGGTGAATCTGGGCATCTTGAGGCAATGTTACAATTGCCTCATGTACACAGACAACCCACTCCTTCTCCCACAAAACACAAATACATGTGAGAGATGCAACTATATAGCCAAACTGGAGGCTGAGCTCTCTCAACTCAGGACTGGCAAGACCAGACAGGAGGAGAAGGAAAACACGCACACCACAAACCCAGTTTCACATAGAACTATCACAACTGCAAAACAAACACATAAACACACAAAGACATACTCGGAGGCACTGATCAAAAATTTACCAAAACTACAGAGGCCTCCAAAGCAGACACCCAAGCAACTGCCACCTCAAGACATAAGACATGCAACACATAGTTCTCAAAGTCAGTGTGCTAAACAGTCACAGCCCTTAAGGCCAAACACAATGCCAGACACACTTGTTATAGGTGACTCCATAGTCAGACACACTGACGTCCCACTCACCAGACTGAACAAGGAAAAGATCACAGTAAGCTGCCTGTCAGGCGCTAGAATCCGCCACATAACACAAGCACTCAGGTCACTCCACAGCAAGTACAAGCATGACTCAGTCATTGTCCATGCTGGTGTGAACGACCTGAGATGTACCTCCCTGGACTACATGAAAAGAGACATAGAGGAGCTCTCAGATTATGTAGCCCAGGCTGGTATGACCCTGACCCTGAGCAGTATCCTACCCTCACCAAGAATGATGCCACAATACAGAGACAAAATGATCAGCTTTAATAATTGGCTTAATTACTGGTGTCATTCTAAGGGGATCCAATGTCTGTCTGCCTGGGATGACATGCTTGACAAGCCACGCTGCTTCGCAAGGGATGGCCTGCACCTGTCACCCCTGGGCTTCCGATATTAGCAAAGGCTCTTGCCACCCCCATAGTGCCTTTTTTAGGCAAGGCTCAAATGATAAACCTACCGCCCTAGAAAACAAAAATGGAGAAAAACTAAGGGTAATACTGCTCAATGCCAGAAGTCTAAACCTCAAGATGCACGCCCTCTAAGCCCTCCTCAGTATGGAGAACATTGATGTTTGTGCTGTGACTGAAACCTGGTTCAAGGCTCCTGAGAGCACCCCAGCACTATCAGGTTATACCTCATATCATGCGTTTCCGCCCCAAAAGCCGGACCGAACCACAAAAGGAGGGGGAGTATCCATATTCATAAAGGATACCCACACCTCCAGGTTAGTGGCAACGCACGAAGCATCGGAGACCATCCAGGTGCAATTAACCATAGGTAAAACTGCCCTACAGTTTGTAGCATGCTACAGACCACCCTCTCAAACTCAGGAAACCCACACAGCCTTCCTGAAGACACTGGAGAGTATGAATGTCTCTCCAAACACCATCATATTGGGTGACTTCAACTACCCAAACATAGACTGGGAACATTACTCAAGCCCCAACACCCTAGCCCAAAGGTTCCTGGAGTTCATAAACTCAAATGCTATGGAACAACTAGTCACCTATTTACTGTTATCAATAATGATTATGGCGTTACAGCCATTGGAGAACTTTTGAGCAAACGGGATGTTGAGCACAGTAGGATAGACTTGATTATTACCATGTTAAATCTGGTATTGGATAATAATATATTCTTGGGTCCGAAACAACTGTATAGGCAGGCACAGGGTGTGGCCATGGGCACACCCTGTGCTAATACCTATGCAAATCTTGTGCTTTCTTATTGGGAAAACCAATTTGTATATAATCATCCTATTTGGTGGTCTAACATCAGAC
The DNA here is from genome assembly GCF_019279795.1 of Protopterus annectens. Taxonomy (NCBI): domain Eukaryota; kingdom Metazoa; phylum Chordata; order Ceratodontiformes; family Protopteridae; genus Protopterus; species Protopterus annectens. The sequence continues at coordinate 1,212,407,604 of NC_056735.1, forward strand.
TATATAAACGGTTTGTGGATGATGTTTTTATTCTGTGGAAAGGGGAGGCCACCTCTCTGGATCGATTCATTGAATATCTACATTCCACTACCCATTTCTTCAGATTTACTAAGGAGCAGTCATATGTCCATATAGACTTTCTAGATGTTTCCATTACACAAACAAGCCATGGATTCACCACGGGCTTACACAGAAAGGAATGCTGGAGAAATACACTTCTGTCATACGACAGTATGCATCCACGCTACACCTTTCCAAGTATAATACAAGGACAGGTGAGCAGGATTTCTAGGATCTGTACTGAGGAAACTTGCTTTGAAGGAGAAACTCGTAGGCTGAAAGGTTTTCTACAAGACAGGGGATATCATGAGAAGATGGTCAATAAGACCATCTCAAATAGCAAAGCTAAAAGGATGCATAAATATAAACCATGGTTATATTCCAAAGCTCAACCAACAAAAGAGTTATTGAATGATAGAGAGGATGTTAGTATTCCCAAGTTAGTATTCACATATAGCAGTAATATCAGAGACGTTACTGATATAGTAAGGAAGAACTGGAATATTTTAACCAGTGACGATAAGATTAGGAACATTACAGGTCCCAATCCTGTGTTTGGATATAGAAAAAATAAGAGCTTGAAAGACATTCTCTGTGGTGAACACTCTACTGTGGATATAAAATATGTTAAGCAAGTTGGCAGCACACCGTGTGGGAGGTGCAAGGCATGTCCTTTTATATGTAAAGACACTACCTTTGCGCATCCTAGCACAGGCAGAATTTTTCAACTAAAGGTCAGGGCAACATGTTGGACCAAAGATATCATCTATTTGGCTGAATGTAAGTCTTGCCCATGTTTCTATGTGGGCAAGACAAACAACATGTTTAAGATAAGGGTATTACAACACTTATCAGCCATAAGAAATGGTGATGTACATAATGCCTTATTTAGGCACGTGAATGACTTTCCAACACACAGTTTTAGGTTCAGGGCCATAGTAAATGTTAAACTTAATAAAAGAGGGGGGGGTATTACACAACTAACTGAGCTCATAGAGTCTAGATGGATTATAGAATTGATGGCCCACAGATGGCCAGGTCTTAATGAAGTCATACCCATGAAGCCCGCCCTGAAGAATAGGCGGGTTTTTTATTAGATTGTGATTGGATGTCACTCATTTTAAATTGTGTTTAATGCTTTTTGTGCTTTGTCTGATGAAGGGTAACACCCGAAAGCGCTAACGTTTTGTATTCTCTGTGTTCTCTGGATTTTATTTGATTTTAATAAACTACCACTGGAACATAGCAGCATCCATCCGAAGGTTTTTTGTTTGATTCCCACAAGAGGAGAAAATATACTAGACCTGATCATCACAAACATGGGGACAAAATGCTCCACACCGGAAGTATATCCCTCATTGGTGAGATCAGACCATAAATTAATCTCACTGGAGATCCACATCCCGCCCCCAACCCCAGCAAAAAAGACCACAGTGAAGAACTTCTCAAAAGCAAACTTCACACTTCTTAAGACTGGAGTGGTATCCTTCAAGGCCCCCGAGCCAGTGGACACCACAACCCACGCTGCTGAAACCTTACAAATGCCTTCTACGAGCACCTCCAGGAATATATGGATCAAGCAATCCCTAATAAAATCAAGACCCTTTCCACCAAAGGCAGGCGCCCGGTCTGGTGGACCCCATCCATAAACAAACACTACAACAAGAGGAGAAAGCTACTACATGACAGAGCAAAATCCCTAAAAGGGAAGGCATCTACGATCACTCATAAAATCATCCAAGGCCAACTTTGAGAAAAATCGCTAAAGACACAAAAGACAATTATAAGGCCTTCTTTAGCTATGTTAGAAACCTGGGTGGAAACTCCCAGATATGCTCAGAATTAGTCCAAAATGATACAAAAATAACTGAACCCACAGACATTGCCAACATACTGGCAGACAGGTTCAGTGCAAATTTCTCCCCTCCCTCCCCCCCAAAAGGAAAAATATCTATCCCACCAGAGTCTAGCCTCCCAAACATCTCAGATGCCCAGGTGAGAGCTGCTCTCTCTAAAGCAAAAAACACAGCATCAATGGGACTGGACGGTGTCCCCGGCTGTGTGCTACACGAACTCAATGAGGAACTAAACCCACACATAAGGCTGCTGTTTAATCTTAGCCTTACTACAGGATCGCACCCAAAGAATGGCGTGCAGCAACTGTGGTCCCACTCCACAAAGGCGGTGCTTCTACGGACCCTGGAAATTACCGCCCCATAAGCTTGATGAGCCTTGTCTGCAAAGCTATGGAGAGGATCATAATGGAACTCATAAATAAAGACATTGGGGACCTACAGACACTGGATCCTACCCAATTTGGCTTTGTCAAGGGCAGATCTTGCCTCTTGAACTTGGTCGACTTTTTCGAAACAGTCACTAAGGCCATTGATGAGGGTAAGGCAGTTCACACAGCCTACCTTGACCTAGCAAAAGCGTTTGACACAATACCCCACTCGGGCATCATAGAAAAGCTCACCAGCTTAGATGTAAACCCATATGTCACAAGATGGGTTGCAAACTGGCTCAAGGACAGAACCCACAGGGTTAGAGTTGCTGGTGCCATGTCAAACTCTAAGCCGGTCACGAGCAGTGTCCCACAGGGCTCAGTCCTGGGCCCCCTCTTGTTCGGCATTTATTTTTCTGAAGTTCAGGCAAACATAGGGGGATTGTGGCTGACAAAATTTGCAGATGACTGCAAACTGGGCACCATAATTGACACTCCATCAGACACAGACATCTTCCAGAGAGGTCTCATAGAAATGGATAACTGGTGCCAGAGCCATGGCCTTAAGCTAAATGCCAAAAAATGTATAGTCGTACCCTTTGGGAAAAACAAGGTAACCCCTAATTACCACATAGGTGGTAAACCATTAAACACGGAAGACGTTATCAGGGACCTGGGGACCCAAGTTGACAGTAACCTCTCTTTTGACACTCACATTGCCAAAGTGGTTAGGAAGACCTTCTACATTGCCCACCTGATCATGAAGGGATTCACATCCAGATCAGGAGAGGTCATTGTACCCCTGTACTCTTCACTTATCAGACCAATGATTGAGTACAACGCCCCATTCGGAATGTACCTTACCCGACACCTGCAGCAGTTGGAAAGACCCCAAAAGTTCCTCAGCAAAAGGATAAAGGGGCTCAAACATATGTCATACGCTGCCCGACTGAAGAAACTCCAGCTCTATTCAGTCGCATACCATCTGCTCAGAGGTGATCTGTGCCTGACATACAAGGCCATGTCCAACCCGGAATTAATGGACATGCTCCACCTCAAAAAATCCAAATCCACCAGAGCCACGAGAGCAAGAGACTTAAACCTCAACACGGATATAAATAGGACATGCTGGAGGGACAGATTCATCACCCAGAGACTCCCTACACTATGGAACAGAATCCCAGTCCATGTGAGGCAGAGCCCCTCACTGACTCTGTTCAAGAGAAATCTTGACGAGTGGATGGGAGATCGTAGGTTTACCCCGGGAATTATCTCTGTGTCACTGCTGGACAGAGGCACAGCAAACTAATGGGTATAGTATTCTCATCCTAAGGGGTGGTGAAAGCCACACACACTCTGGCTAGGCTTATAAATGCCCTACGGCAGATAGCCTAGTATGAACCTATGAACAGTATGTCGATGGATTACTGATACTGTACTGTGTTGTACTTTAAAAGGGGGTGGATGCTGCAGTCCTAAGAATGTCCTCTTTGGCAAATATACCTAGTAACTATGAACCTGTTATCAGTTTGCCATCCTTTCCCCATTCTAATATTACTAGCTTATCTTTTTTTTTAACGTAACATAGGCAATTTATTCCTCAAGGGCAATAGGCCCTTGAAACAATGAAATATAAAGTTGTTTGCTAGCCGCAAGCTCTTCATTAGTTACAACTCTCTTTAATGTGGAATTATTTAGATGACTTTTACTTCTGCAGAAAGCATATTTACTGATACTGGTAGATTGTAGAAGTTTGAGTAGACTTTTATGATGGAAATGTTCTGAATTGGACAATTTTGTCATTATTGGTTCATGCATTTTGCTTCATTGCTTTCTGGAAAAATGTTCAAAACAATAAATTAAAAATTTGCTCTAACAAGTGTGCTCTATTATACAAGGAATATAATTTAATACAATCAAGAAGGTGTATCAAAGAACACATGTATGTTTCATGTGCAAGGGGCCTAAGATTTGAAAACAGCCCAAAGGTAATCTTTATCTGCCACTGGCCTGATGCATTTTCTTTGAATGTGGGTTTGAATGCTGTTTTAATGAATATGAGTTTTAGGGCAGAGAAGTTTTAATGCTAGGTCTGTTTTCATGGTGAGACTGTATTGCTTTGTTTAGCAAATGTCTGTTAGTGTTTGTGCTATAAAATGTAAAATAAAAGTTTTAAATGAAATCCAAATAATCATTGTAGAAGTAAAACAGTATGCACTTTAGTGTTTATGTTAAATGAGGCAAATAGCCAAGTAATGGGACATTGGAATGGCTACGGGGGGGGGGGGGTGCTGTGTATGGGGATGCCCCATTCAACCATGATTTTGTGAGGTGGGGGAAGAGTGGCAAACTCAAAGACAGCCTTGGTCAGCAGAAACTCTTGCTATTCCACTGATCAGTAAGCCATGGAGAATGACTTTTGGAGGTCCTAGCAAACTATAATATTCATTTGCTAAAATTAATATAGTGCCTACCAGTAAATGCCCTCCTTTTACCACAAAACCCACATACTGCAAGTCATTAAAAATAAAATCCTAAGGTTCATCATCTTCTCCCTTCTGGGGGGCCATATTTTGGTGGTCTGTTTTTCAATTTGCATTTTGAAAGTAGGTATCCCATGATTCCATTGGAGTGGGCAGGGCTACATAATTATGTATGCATATTTTATGTTAATCAATGTGCAGATTTGTACCTATTTTTCATGGGCCTTTGTCCATATTGTTGATGTTTTCAGGTTGAGAGACATGACCTCTTCTCTGGAACAGACTCCCAATTTATGTGAAACAGAGCTCTTCTCTAAACCTATTCAAATAACATTTGGACCAATGGATGGGAAGTCATAAATTCACCTGTGGCCTTTTTGATATATGCCTGTGCCTTACAGCATCTACAAGGTGCTCCTGTCCATAGTCATTAAAGTCCCTGGGCATTGGTAATTAAGAAAATTGAAGCATGAATGGCTAGGCTTAAAAAGGCTCTATGGCCATTAGCCTAGTAACGTCTTATAAGGATTTCTTCTGATGAGTTGCAAATGCATGAAATTGCTTTCCTCAGAAATCTGTGAAACAAGAACATGTTGGAATCCAGGAATACATATAATAACCAAAATCAGCTATAGTGGAATGTAGGAAAAGGTAAATTACTGGGTAGCAATGAGCTTCTCTTTAAATATGCTATATTTTACTGGGTATGACACTGGTGTATACAATGTATTTTATATAGCATACATCATGGGCAGAAGTAGGTTAAAAAATAAAAAAGACAGCTGGGTACACATGTCCCAAGATAAAACACTGCTTGATGCTCATATGCATACTGGTTCCAGGACTGGAAAAAAATATTACAGCGTAAAATCCTCAAGATACAGAGCATTCCAGCAATTGGGTTAGGCCAGGCTAAGGGGGAGGATGCCCCCCTGAGGATGCTCCACTGTAGAAAGACATAGTAGTCCATAAAAACAGATAGGTCAGAAAAGAGCCATAAAAGTGATAGAGAGGACATTGATACAACAGATCCATGAAAATATTACATAGACAAATAAACTTTGGGCCATTTGGAAAAAGAAGCAACTAAGGAAGTGCAAAAAATATAATGAACAAAACCTAGAGATTTTTGAAAGGCATAATATATATATATATATATATATATATATATATATATATATATATATATATATATATATATATATATATATATATATATATATATATATATATACATACATACATACATACATACACACAGATTACACACAGATATGTTATATTATGTTGATCAGGATTTGATGCAGGAATGGTTAAGAAGAAGTGAATTGAAACCAAAAGATGAAAGATTATAAATAATGGCAGCCCATGATATTGGACTACATACACTGTGGTTTACAAAGTCCATTGAACATGTGGGTGAAACAGATAAATGAAGGTTCTGTAAAAAAAAAGAATTGGAAATAGTCACACATCTTGTTGCTGAGTGAGATACACTCATGGCACAGGGCCTACACATTGAAAGGCAAAATAATGTGGCAAGACTGTTGCAATGGGGATTGTGCAAACACTACAATATAGAAGTAGCTGAGGAGCATTGGAAACACGAACTATAAAGCATTACAGAGAAAGATGAACTGTACATCACATGGAATTATCTATTGCCAACAGTTAAAAAAATAGATGTAAGAAAACCAGAAATAGTCCTTGAAAAAAAAAAAAAGACAAAAGTAGCACTGATCATTAAAATTGCTTTCCCTAGTGACTACAGTGTCTTAGGTAGAGAGAGAGACAAAGTCATAAAATTTCAGGATTTGCAGGCAGAAATGAGAGCAATGTGGAAGATAACCAGACAGTTCCAATAATTGTAGGAGCAATGGGTCTAATAAAAAAGAATCTAAGTCATACTGAGATCTGCTACCAATACATGTAATGCCATAAAAATTACACACGGAGTCAGTTCTTGGCACATTGCAGGTGCAGCAAAGAGCACTTTTGGCTAACATCAAAGAATTAAATGAGAGTAATTTCATGAACTTTAATTATACCCTGACATAGGAATGTGGTCCATACCCATAATGCTATTAGAACCCCAAAAGACATGAAGAAATTAAACTGGGAGACAACATCCTAGGATATTATCAGGGCTCATTGAAACAATGTTTTTGGCCTTAAGAAGAGTGCATTGAGGACCTGCTCCCTAATAATAGGGGAGAAATGGAGGGCATTTCTGGGAGGTGACTGGGGAGTGATGGGGTGAATAAAATTAGAGCTAAATTTATCAGCCAACAGATTTGCTATATCCTTTGGTTCTGTACAGGAGATTCCATTCAGTATTAGTTCAGCACATTGTTGGGTGATGCATTTAAAGGTAGCAGGGAATACTGAAGAAAGCCTTTTGGTTGTCTTTAGCTTGGTAGGCTATTTTTATCTCAAATTTGGCTTTGGTGGACCTGATTAGTCTCCTGTGTTGCTTGTTCAGATTAATGAAGGAGTTTTTACCTTGCTGGGCAATCCTTTTCCTGTTTTTGGACATGATTTTCTTTTGTTATACAAACTATTTATTCTGAGATTTCACCAGGGTGGCTTGTTTTTGAAGGTTGCCCTATGTTTATTTCAGATAGATGCAGCTGTTTCTGTACAGCTATTTATGTGATTTTACAGGGTTCAGTGAACAATTCCACATTGATAGCTGTGTTTTCAGGGTCTGGAGTGGGCTTGGAATGTTCTAGACTGTCACTTAGGAGAAATTAGTTAGCCTTGGAATAGTTTTTAAATGTTCCATGTTTAGCTGGGACCCTGGGATTAATATTTATTTTAAAGGAGACAGCTTTGTGGTCCGACCTGACAAATGAGGACTTTACAGTAGGCAGAGTCCATCTTTCCTTCCTTTGTTTAGAAGATAGCAATTCCTGCAATTATAGATGACAATGTACTGTATATTCAATTGATAGAGAAGTAAGTGATGCAGTTTACATACATACTGATAGTGCCATGCAGCATTAGGGGATACTGCACTCCTGAGTGTGCCATCCTTCAGATGAGAGGTTATACCAAATTCCCTTCTACCTAAGTTGGTGGTAGCTCGGGTGACTGTTAATAATCACATGGCACTTATCAAAAATAGTTGGGGCTCTTTATATCAAGTGAATAAATCAAGCATTTCTTACAAGTTTATACAATAAAATAAAAAACAAAGAAACTAGTGGTTTAAAAACTACACTGATTAGCTCAGTCAATAATTTTTGAAAAATCATGAAATCCGGGTAGTGTTCCAAAGCAACAGCCTCACTAGTGGTGAGGTTGGAACTAGACAGATTCCTGTGGTTGTTCAGTTTTTACACAATAAAATAAAACTTAAAGTAACATCCTCCACTTAAATCCTTTTCAAAAAATCATCACATAACACTGTAAAAGAAAGTCATACAAACATAAGATTACATTTTTGCCCACCCCAACCTGTCATCCATTTGTATAATCCTGCCTTGTAAAATCATAGCATAAATGAGTGACTTTTCCATTTAAACCTGTTGACACTTTCCCCCTGTAAATACCTCTGTGTTAAGGGAATTCTCTAAAACAAATCTTCTTTAGTTATTCGATGACCTAAATAAATTTCACTGTAATCCTGCTCTGATGGATTCCATTGCTAATGCTGTTGTCAATGCCTCTGACATCTATACCCACTTAAAATAGTTGCACTGATAAGTCAGCCCCCTGTCTGCATCAAATGTAGTGAGAAATTTAAAACAGCCAACCGTGGTGGAATACCTGTATAAATAAATTATATAATAAGAGAACAAAATTGCTTAATTCTTAAAAGAGGTCTACTTGTACCTACTTTAAAGGGGCACTAGCTCGCTCCTGAGATAGCAGTTATGCTTCGGTCTGAAGATGAAGCACTGTCAATCAGTCATTTATCCCCTCCCATTTTCTTACATCAGTCCTGACGTCGTAGCAATACCACGCTTTGCATTCCGGTTTCTTAAAAACCTGTGCAAAGCACTATTCCATTCCTGTTTCTGTTCCGTATCGAGTAACAGACTGATCGTTCGGGTTCCTGGCTTCACACTAGGCTCACTACAGCTTCTTCAGTTTATTGCTTGAGGTAAATGCAATTGTATGCACTTATTTTTTTTTTTTTTTTTTTTATTCTTTTTTATTTTCTTTTTTCAGTATTTTCGATGGTGTATCTGCTAGTACCCGGC